>NW_015625598.1:263948-295079 GCF_001515625.1 Sinocyclocheilus rhinocerous | reverse complement strand
TATATATATATATATATATATATATATATATGTGTGTACTGCATAGTGACCTTTTACGTTCCCTTTCAATTTGGTCCATCAATTCTCTTGACTTGGTCTGAAAAATGTCTTAAAAGTGATCTTCATAAAAACCTTGCATTCATCATTTACTGTTATTACTAGAGCACACACACGAGGACACTCTAAAATAACCAACTTCTTTTGGTTAAAAACAAGTCTAATTTTTATGTTGGACCTACAGCCGAATCATAGCAAAGCTGAACAACACATGAATGCCAATGCAATTTCTTACTTTTGAAATGTGGAGTTGCTTGCCACATTTATAGAAGAAATGACCCAGCTTTGAAAACAAAACAGAGTTGGATGTAGTTCAGGTTTAAAGTTGAGATTTTGTGAGAAATATCCTTACTTAAATCAGTCCCGTATTTAACTCCAGACTTTGGCACCCAGCCTTTACTGCGGAAGTAGTGATAGGCCGCGTAGGAGCTGGAGAAGTTGGGCTGCAGCGAACGAAACATGGTCCAAACCTGAGCCACCGACAGAGCTTCCTACAGGAAACACAACCGGACAGACGTTCACCAGTCAAGACACTACCCCGCTCAACGACACGTAACGCTGGCCACACGCAGAAAAGAGGCTAAGAACTCACCCCGCTGTAATAAACTGACAAGCAGCCCAGAGCATAAACCAGAAAGAACGCCTGAAACAAAGACAAGCTGCTTGTTAGGAGACAAATGACCTGAAGTTCATGTTAGGATGTGTCCTAGATCACACCGGCCGATGATAGCAATCGCACAGGGGGATGTCAGAGAGAGGTCAAGCATACAGTCAGGATGATAAATAACCAATTATAAACCATCCCACATTCCTCCAGAAGCTCGCTCGGACTCGAGGGTGTGTGTGCTTTCCTGGAGGATGATGGGATGGGATTGTGTTAGTGAGAGGGAGTGGTACTTTCAGTAAGCTGCTGTTGAGGGAGCTCGAGTTAACAGAAGAGAGTAGATGAGATATTCAGCTGTGTTGTTTGGATTGGCTCAGGGCAATGAAATCACTCGACTATATCCAGCTGTAACAATAAAAGCTAGAGGAAAATATGATGTAGCCTATTTGACTCAAACCTGACAGATAGAAACCAGGGGCACGAGACCGCAGTGATGGAGGGCTGTTTGCGCTGGGAACGAACTGCAGCAGTATGCAGTGTGTCGACAGAAAGGATTTCTGATGCAATCCGTCACACAGAGAGCTTGAACCGTCCTTCAGAGTCACTTACTTCTTCATAACTGAGTTGCAGATACTCCATCATGCTGAAAGGGTTTATTCTGCACACTAACTTGCCCTGCTGCTCCTGAAATAAACAAGAGTCCATTACTAACAGGTTCGCTCATAAAAAAACAAACAGTGTCTTTTTCGAAACAGCTGAAGGCAAAGTTCTTCTATAATCAATTCTTCTTTGATGAAACTGATGCTTTGAGGCTTGAGGGTGGTTTGAAGAGTGAAAACTGTCACTGCGGTGCTTGTAAAGCATCGTTTTCTTCTCCTCTGCGATCAGCTCCGTACCGCTTAACATTCAGACTGTTTGTACATTCATTCGGTCGAAGATGTGCTAGTTTGAACTTTTATACACTTTCTACTTCTAAGCTGTCACTAGCCAATTTCCCATCCACTGTCATAGATTTGTTGCATACGTTTTGGTGCATCGCAAAAGAGATCTGCACAGTTTTCAACAGCATTTTGTGCATATCCTCAAAACCTGGTAAAATAGTGAGAGTAACGGGAGAATTGAAATTGATCAGCTTACAAATAATTTAATATGATAACTCTCATCCTGTATGAAAAATTTAAGGGTCCATTAGAAAAAAAACAAAACAGGACTGTATAGTAAAAAATAAATAAATAATTAAATCTTGCACCATTAACATGCAGTCAAGATGGCTGCGCTTAGAGAAAAATAACTTTTGAATATGTTCTCATAATAATACTGAGAGAGTGAGACATGTTTAGAATTCAGATTTCATATCATTTGACTTGGTAGTTTTAACACACCTTTGAACATTAACGAGAAAAAGCGCTTTAATGGGAGCAACTATATGTGTCCCTGCAGCACAAAAGCAGTGTTAAGTCGCTGGGGTATATTTGTAGCAACAGCCAACAATACATTGTATGGGTCAAAATTATACATTTTTCTTTTATGCCAAAAATCATTAGGATATTAAGTAAAGATCATGTCCCATGAAGATATTTTGTAAATTTCCTACCGTAAATATATCAAAACTTAATTTTTGATTAGTAATATGCATTGCTAAAAACTTCATTTGGACAACTTTAAAGATGATTTTCTCAATATTTAGATTTTTTTGCACCCTCAGATTCCAGATTTTCAAATAGTTGTATCTCGGCCAAATATTGTGCTATCCTAACAAACCATACATCAATGGAAAGCTTATTTATTCAGCTTTCAGATGATGTATACATCTCAATTTCGAAAAATTGACCATTATGACTGGATTTGTGCTCCAGGGTCACATTTGCGTTAAAGCCCTTCTTCCAGACAAAAAAGTGCTTCCAAACTAGTTTCTGGTGACATTTATAGTATTTACATAAAGTTTATACACTAACATGATATCCATCAGCAAAGATTTTGATGCGCTAGACGTTTTTTTTTTTTTTTTTTGCAATACACCAAAACATGTGGCAAACAGATGGTTTTTAAGGATGATGGCATTCGCTTTGTTAGCACTGGCATTTCCTTTTGAAGAGTATAATCTGCTGTTATTTACACCGGAGACGTTAGCCGTGGCGGAGCTTGCACTGTCGTCATCTTCAGAGAGCGCCACCAGAACGTGCTGATAAGCTTCTGAACTCATGGGCTGTTGCTCCTCGGGTCTGTCAGGTCTTCTGCACTTCACATGGGCTTTTAAAAGCTGCTCGGGCTCTTCAGGACAGACTTCAGCCAGAGGATCATACAGTGGGTTTCCTTGCCGTTGAGGCCTCGCAGGATCAGTTCGATCCAGACTGCCGTGTTCACATGACACTTCATCCATTGACTGGTCGACCAATGAGCCAAGGCTTTGTTCTTCCCCGACAACGAACTCCACTGGCTTTGTGAGAGTCTCTAATGCATGACTGACCGACTCATCCTCCAATCCCTGCATCAGGAGAGCCGCACGAGCCCAGCGGAGGCGCTTTTGGTACCTGGAGGAAATTAAACCAACACCTTGATCACTGAGCGCCTGTGCACACATGAGAGTAAAAGTAAAGCTGTCCAAGACCTTCTTACTCTGACGAGGAGATCACAGGTAGACATCGGTCTCCAACGTCTAAAACAAAGGAAAGAGTCACGGTCATATAAAAAGCTTAGATGCTACCCTTCTCATTAAATGTTAGAAACCAATGGATTTAATGCTTCCAGCGACCACAACAACCTACATTTCCATTGCTGAGAGATCCCATGCTCAGGTCTGGATCTAGAGAACACTCCTTTACCGAAGTAACCCTTGAGGAACAAACACATTACAGCTTGAGAAGTGACCTGGGCTCGCATGTCTGATTTACTGCGGTGTGGTGCACGCCTCACCCGCTCATACAGAGGCAGTATGTGAGCAGGATCTGTGACTACGACATGATGACTGATGATCTCTGCTCTGTAGATGATGTTCTCTGCGCCCAGTGAGATGGGGAGAGGAGCTTCAAACGACTCATAAACCTTCGCCCGCCGTTTAGGGGCTTGAAACACGGCTTCCGTCATGAAGGACAGGTCAGTCAGATCCCATGCGCAGCTTTCCGCAGTCTGTCACAGGGTTTTTTTTTATCTTGATCGCATGAGTTTCTCGCGCTAACACACGCAGCGCCATGTGAGCTGCCGGTGCCGCAGCAAATACCGTCCGTGGCGCTTCTGAAAACAGCGCCGTTAGTTCCGAGCTTCCTTGTTTAGAGAAACACGAAATAAACATTTATCAATTATCAAGTGATGTAAAATAGTCAAATCAAATAAGGGATATTTATCATAAACACACAGCTAAATATCACGAATCTATGTCCACACTTTATTCAAAGTGTAACATCGTAATTTGTTTCAAGAGCCAGCAGAGAGCGATATTTACCAAATAAACCAGAGGGACGAATTTACTTCACATATTTAATTATACGTGTACGTCTTCATATTTATAATTAAGGCCGTTTAGCAGGCACTCTTAACCAGAAAATACATATAATTGTAGGCTATATGTATACATAGGCAATAAAAATGTCACTAACCAAAGCTAGTACCCTAGAGGAACTAGGCAATGCCATGGTATTTTTGAAGTACTTTGGAGTACCAAGTGTAAACCATGGTTTATGGATAGCAGTCATACAGTTTCACGCCCTGACAGCACACCTACATCACGGAGATGTATATTTGACGTCTGCAAGACGTATTTTTTAGAGAGTTTGCTCATCTGCAATACGTCTATAGGACGTGTTTCCTATCAGATGTCAAATAGACGTCTAGAAGATGTCTTTAAGATGTTTATGATTTATAATGTATGTAAAACTGACATCTTAAAGACATCTATCAGACTATATATATATATATATATATATATCCATACTACCACACACATACCCCTGTTGAAAAAACCAGCATATGCTGGTTAGCACATGACCAGCATAAACCAGCAAAAGGACCAGCATAAACCAGCAAAGGACCAGCTTAGGACCAGCTTAAACCAGCAAAGGACCAGCATAAACCAGCAAAGGACCAGCTTAAACCAGCAAAGGACCAGTTTAAACCAGCAAAGGACCAGCTTAAACCAGCAAAGGACCAGTTTAAACCAGCAAAGGACCAGCATAAACCAGCAAAGGACCAGCTTCCCAGCGTCAAAACATACCTAACCAGCATATGCTGGTTTTTTCAATGGGAACATTTAAGACTTTACATATATACAGATATACACGTATGTATTAAACCAAATGAAAATGTTGTGTTCAGCCGTGTGTCTGTGACAGAGCTGTATTTTGGGGGATTAAACCCTCAGTGCTTTCATTCAGGTCCTGGCGCACACACCTCAGACAGGACTAAAGCAATGACAGAAAAGCTTTACTGGCTTTGTTTGCTGGGTTTCTCTGTAAGAATGAAAGACATGTGAGTGACACTGCCATGTGTTTCTGAGCGCTGGACGTGGGTGGAGAGGAGACCGGCTGGAATAGTTAGGCCTGCTTTCACAACCTCAGCATTCAGCGTGAACTTTAAAAATCCTCCCGTGATCTTTTGTTAGAAGCCCCAGGAGCCACTCCTGTACAACACACACTTTCAGTGCTAAACGAGGGCATTCCACAGACTAATTATAGATTTACCCAAAGCCTACCCCATGTAAGTCAATATATCTACAAAAGGGAGGATTCTCATAACTTTGGCTAACGTTCTGTCAAAGTTATGAACAAACGCTCTTCCAGTAACATTCATTCAGAGTTATCTGGCCTTTAATAATGTTCTCAAAATGAACGTTAATGAACGTTTAATAATGTTCTCGAAAACATTATTTATACATTACTGAAACGTTTTAGTTTGATGTTCGACTAATTTATGTATTTATTTTTTAATGTTACTACTTATTTCAGAATTTTTAAGAAAACATTCGAAAGTGACATTCCCATAATGTTTGTACATTGATCAAATGGAACGAAGAAAAAAGTTTGGTAACACTTTCTATGAAGCCCGTATTTATAATACATTATAAGAGTATTCTTAAGGCATTATAATGAATGCATAATGTATTATAAAAACCTTATAATATGTTGTATCATCTCATGAGTAATCACAACAACAGTTTTAATGATTTATAATGTTTACTTATTTGTGGTTATAGCTTTTAAGAGTTTAATGATGATTTATAATACACAATGAACACAATGCATCCACTTAACTTACAATGGATTATATTTCCCATAGTTATAATATATTATAAGTCTCATATCTTGCAGTTGTTAACTTGTTACTATACTTAAAGCAGACAAACACCACTTATAAATAATAAGAACAATAATAAAATAATATTTTTTCTCAAACAGCTGTAAGATCAGAGATCTGATCAGATGAGTGTGTAATATGGCACATTTGATTTTAACTATATTTATTGTAATATCAGTAAGATACTGTACAGATCTTAAATAAATAATGTCAAGATATGAGATATTACGTGGATTTAACATGGTGTTTATTGCGTGTTATCATACTCATAAACGTTATAACCACAAATAAGTAAGTTTTATAATGTATTATAATTGTTGTTATGATTATTTATGAGATGAAACAGCATATTATACGTTTTTTTTTTTAATAATGCATTATGCATTCATTATAATGCCTTACGAATGCCCTTATAATGTGTTATAAATACGGGCTTCAGAAAGTGTTACCAAAAGTTTTTAAAAAGTGGAAGTTTTGAAAATTCAGAGAAACAAGGTTTTCATAACTTAATTTGAATGTTGACAATGCCTTCTTAGAATGTATTTTTGTTAGCTGGAAATGTTCTACTGTAATGTTGCCATGTTGTTCATCCAAGTCAACTCTCAATCCGAGAAAACATCTTTATCAGGCATTGTTTGCACATTGCTATTGTTTTTAATATAGCAGCAGGTGTACTCCTTCACTCTTTTCCCATATTTAGACACCCGGGGAACAGATTCAAGCTGCCGTGTGCGACGCTCCACAAACACACAGGGCCTGCTATCTTTGGCTGCATTCCTTCAAAGATTTTTAAAGCAGCAAAATGTATTTTCTGAAATGACTTGGCATTGTCTGTGAAGCGTCTTGGCAGGATGAAGTCTCTGGAGGACTGATAGTAACAAAGTAAAGGATATGCTGACACAGCACAAAACACATTTAATCATCATCATCATCATCAAAACAGACAGCAGGCTGCTTTCCAGAGGAGAGCCGTGTTCGAGTGCCACAGCTTCAGACTGTCCATTCCCATCCCAGCCTCAGGAGAAAACAAGCCAATAAAGCACCGCTGAGGCAGAGCTATGCAAAAGTTTTCCCATCATGCTAAAACGACAAGCGTTTAGCCATAATCGAGTTGCATGTTTTGAAATGTTCATACATTTTAATGGTGTTTTCCACTTACTTAATATATAGTTTTGGTGTATTTGTTTGTTTTGGCCTAGAATGGGGTTTACAAAGATCCTAAATACTTGTTGTTGGCAATGATAGTTGTGTTTACAGTTCTGTTAAATGATGGTCAGTATCTTGGAGATACTCATCTTATTCTGATCTAGTTATTTCTCTACTTCCACACCATATTATTAAATGAGTGAATTACACAGGTTCAAACTGAGTTCTGTTTAACATTAACTACGTGAGTTAATATGAGCTAAAACTAAAATGTACTTGTAGAGCAGTTATTAATCTTAGTACTGTTAATTTCAACATTTACTAATGCATTATGAAAATCAAAAGCTGTAGCTGTTTAATAGACCTGAGATGACATGAATGGCAACGAACAGTTGTGGTTTTAGTGACAAAGATTAATAACTACTGTAACAAATGTATTGCTTGTTGTTAGTTAATGTGAGTTAATGCATTCATGTTAACTAATGGGATCTTATTGCAGTGTTACTGTCTACCTTAAAAAAAATAATTGTAATATTAAAAAATAAACTGTATGCAAAACATACAAATAAATCCTCATTTTTAGTGTTTAGCTGAAAATAAAAATATTTTCTGGCAAATTTGGATTGAAGTAAGTTGCATTAGTTTATAGTTTGAAACAGAGTCAGTCACATTAAACTTGCTGGTTTTGTTTTAAAATGTTTTTGACTCAAAGAAGATTGTGAAAGACATCATGGGCACATCAATCAGCAGAAACTAATGACGCCTCACATCAAGTCTCCCACTTCCCCTTCCCTGACCCCCGAAAACAGCATCAAATCCAACATCTTTTAGCATTCAGGCTCTGTCATTTTTCACTGAGGTGTAACTAAAACCTTATTCTATCAAAAGGAAGAAATAGTCGTGTCCCGTCCAGCTGGAAATGATATTTTGACAAAGGAGATATGCATCTACTGCAGGGTGCAGTGAAGTTCACGTTTTGCAATCACAACAGCGTGTGTTCAGTGACACACACGCAATAAAAGCCTGATGTAATGACTCAAAGAAGCTTTGCGTGTTACGGAGCTGCACGCAATCTCTGCCTGCTCAAGACTTCAATAGGAAGACATTCATTAAAACACACACACACACACACACACACACACACTGTCTCTCTCTCTCACACACACACACACACACACGCACGCACGCACGCACACACACACACTGCAGGCGCGTAGGCGGTGAGATAAAGGTGTGCAATGAGCATATCGCATGTCAATCAGAAGTGTAGAAACAGTTAATCCAGAAGTTAATATAGTTTGAAAATATTTATTTACATATTCAAATACAATTGACATTTAACGGCTTACATGCCATTTAAAATTTATGAAAGATGCTCCCTCTTAAAATTGTTTTTTTCTTATTTACATGCATTTTGTGAATTTAAGTAAAAAAAAAACAAGGCTTTAGAATGATTTGGAAAAGAAATCCTGACTGAGAAAAATAAAGCAAAACAAAAACAAAAAGTCCCTTGCAGTTTAAAAAAAATTTTCACATATGTAAAAGACAACATATTTAAGTTCAGAATTTGAGGCAAAAAGAGCAGATGGAAAATAATCTAAGAAAGTGTTGTATTTGCTCCATGTATAAGCAAAAAAAACAAACACTGTGACAAATATCAGTGGTTAAAATGAAACTACACGCTTACACATTCAGATTTATCTGTCATATATTTTGTGCATAGTTTGAGACAAACGCCAGCTCTTTGGTACATCTGATGCTAGTGGTGTGTGTGTTTAGTTTGCTCTTCTCTCTCCAAGACAAGTCACTTTTATTGCAGCCCTACATGAACAAATGCTGGAGACATATATGTGGCACTCTTTGATAGTGCTATTTGAAACTTTCTGATAATGGCCAAAAATTAAACATAATAAGACAGGGTCTAAAAGTCTGAGACCACGAGTTCTTGCTTCTAATTAATTCGTGTTCTCCTCTAATAAAATACATTTAAATATATAATAAATTAAATATAAAATAGTGACAATCACCATGTTAAACTCCTTTTTTTATTTGCTTCTTTTGAAGTTCAAAATACTTCTTAAAGCATGTAAAGTACGATTTAACCCACATGTATATTTACTAATTACTAATTATATCAGCAGAATTGGAAAAATCTCTATTAAATGAGTTCGACATGGTGATTGTCACTATTTTAAATTAAAATGTATTTATATTTGCCTAGATAGACACCTAGAAAACATTTACCGTATCTTTATTTTTCTTTTCTTAAATGCTTAATTGAAGGGTTAAATAAAAAAGTCCCTAACTTGCGGTGTGGTGTCAGACTTTTGCACACCACTGTTTTTATGCTATTTTTAAAAATGAAATATGGAGTGTCACTTCTATGTTTCCTGTAAGGGCTATGAATGCACAGACACAAGTGTGGTTTTAAATCACCAAGTAAAAGATTTTCACAGTGGCACTGCCCTCTTTAACCAGCACCGTTGCATTGGGCACGGCACTCTTGAAAGCCAGAAACGAATCACAAAGCGGTCGCTGTCAAACACCCTGTTCTAGTTTCTCTGCTGACAAAAGTTTTTTACAGTGCAAAAACTTCACCGACTACATCAGAGCAGTAAACCAAACTCAGAATCAAAACCGTGTGCATCTGCTAAACACACACTAGTACAAGTCCCTCATGATCTCCTGCAGAAGCGGGTGCAAGCACCAGTCCACCTCGGTCTCCTTCAGCAGCTGGATCAGCTGCACGTGATCGGTCACCAGCTGCCGCAGATCAGTCATCTTCTGCAGCACTTTGGCGAACAGCTGCAGAGAGTCGGGATGGCTCGTCTTCAGCTGCAGCTCCAGAGAATGAAGAACCGTCTCCTGGAGATCCTCGATGGGCTTGACATTCAGCAGACCCGGACGATCTGCCGCAGGGAACAAACAGCGGAAGATGGAGAAGTTTATGAATCTGTCTGTTTTGAGACAGTGGTTCATTTAACCATGAATTATAATAGACCGAATAGATGTTTTCCTACAGATTTGTTCAGGTGAATCTCATAAAGAATTTCAGGTTTTCCAGTCATATTTTGGCACAAAAAAAAAGAAAATAAATAAAATGAAATAAAATAATTTATTTCAAATTTTTTTTTTTTTAATATTATGACAATAATCATTGACGATAACCATCCCATTCCCAAATTCACATTATTGTGATAAAAACATCACATTAAAAACAGTTTAAAAAAACTACATTTTTGTTGTTTAAATAAGGTAAGTTATAAACATATTTCACAATGATTTTATTTTTTATAATCACCATAAATTAAATTTAGTTCAAAAACTACCACAATGTACTGTATATTCACATTTATTTATTTATTTTTTTATTTTTTTATTTTTTTACAATTTTACACAGGTTGTTTATAATTGAATTAATAATAATAATAACGTAATTAAATCAAATTAAATAAAAAATAAATAAATTGGGCTTCATTTTCTTTATGACCCAGTCTTCCAGTCCCTCTTTTTTTAGATTCACCTGTTCTCTAAGTTTCTTTTAGAGTTTTTTCCTTCAGTTTCTTAATTTAATTTCCCACAGAATATTTTATCATGTATTTGAATCATCGGAGTTCAAGGTTAGCATTTTATTGAATGGTAGTGCACTGGTCAACAATTAAACTAAATGACAACTGCACTGCGCACACTCGCAGAGCCTTGCGGTTACTGCCGAAGTGTGAATTAAACAGGCATAGTGATAATGAGTCAAATATAAGACTGCTAGCTCTGGTTTCATAGAAATTGAGGTATGACACAACCTCGTGATAGCTTAGATCACAAGAGTTTGCTTTTAAGCTCAGTGGAGATTATATCATGAGTCACTGAGCTTGTGGTCGACCTGAAGTAAAAATGCAACTGAGGTTAATCTTATCTGTTTGGTTAGACAGAATAATGAGGGACAGATGAAACTTGATGAGGTTTGGCTTCTTGAAGCGGGACCCACCTCCGCTCAGGATGATGACAGCCAGGAACAGCGCCATGTCGCTGTCGTCCAGCTCCAGCATGTTGAACTTGACGGAGAACTCAAACTTGGGCTCCATCATTTCACAGAAGGGCTTGCGCAAACTCTTGAGAAACTCGCGGGTCATGAAGATCTGCCCGTAGGAGATAAGGGTGCCGTCTTTGTTCATGAGCGGCGCCATCATGATGATGAGGACTTCGATGACGCCGTACTTCAGGAGCGTCACCTGGTCGTTCAAGTCCAGGTTCACGAAGCCCGGGATGCTCTTGGCGAATTCGGTGACTTCGCTGACGGCTTCGGCCGAGCGCGACTGGCAGCTGTGGAAGAAGCGCAGCTCCACCTCGTGCATGTCGGATCTCCTGTGTTCCTGCATGGGCATCTGCCGGCAGTTGATCATCTGCTCGCCTTCCAACAGAGACTTCATGTCGTGAATAACGAAAGGCTGTGAACAAGAAGAAAGTCCATGCTAAGTGTGCGTCAAAATGGCTGAAAAACTAAATTCGAATTTTGTACTTAAATATGATCAGAATTCGAATTATATTCGAATTTAAAATGCATAATTTCAATTAGGGTGAAGAAAAGCTTTTGGCTTCTCTCCTGAGGCCACAAGAGGGCGCATCGAGCTAAATATTACTAATGCACGTTTCTTCAAAGCGTAAGATAACATGACTATCTGTGAAAAAAATGTGCATAATGTTTAAAATAATGTTTATAAACCAATTATAATTAAGTTGCTTAAACAAATAAACAAAACAGCAACATGTATGTATGAATAGTTTAATACAAAGGGCAGAAAGCCAATCACACAGAGTACATTTTTCATTTAAAAACACGAGTTGCAGTGGGATGGGGAAAACCCCGCCATAAAGTCTCGAGATATGTTTTTTCAAAGTTGAACTTACATTAATTTTACATGGCTTTCTAAAGACGCGAGTGTGCGACGGTGATAGATGTCCCTCTAGAAAATGCGTGAAATATGCGTTCTGTGTGAACAGCTTGGTTTCAGTTTTGACGTAAACAAGATCTTCTCCGCATTGATTGTTCTCTTTTCCCCACAATATTTTTTAATAAACAACGCAGCAGCGCCGCATAGTGGCTTCAACTGGATAGGTTAACAAAAACATTAAATGCAACGACACTTGCATCATACAACTTAATTTTCTGTAAAGTTGCGTTGCAACGATTCGTATCGTAAAAAGCGCTATACAAATAAACTTGAATTGAAAACTTGAATTGAATTGAACATCGTCATCGCATCTCGTGCACCACTGATAAGGCTGCCTGCTTAACGCACACCTAAAATGTGGATTTTTATTTTAAATTCGACGAATATTCGAAATTCAAATTTTTTTTGGCAGCCCTAGTGTATGTTACGAAATTTTCAATACAAATAAGAGAAGCTCACACTTAAACGCCGTTTCCACTAACAAACTATGTTGTAGTAATCGAGTCAAACAAAACCAGACTCAGACCCGAGACCATATTTTCTACGACTAGTCGAGACCAGCTCATACGAGTCCAAGTCCTCCTGAAAATAAGGTTTCGGACTCGGACTTGAGACAGGCTTGAGTCCGAGTTGGGTCTAAACATGAAAACATAAATATACAAATCCATATCTTGGCATTGGTTGAATATAAACTTCTCAAGGTTTCTCTCAAGTGCTGTTGCAGAGATTTAGGCCCAAACATACTCTATGCAAGAAGATTCAAGATTCATTAGCTGTGTCTCAATTCAAATACCAAACGAGTCACAGCGGCTTTTCTAAATCGAAGTCTTCTTAAAATGCGTCCTTTGTTTCCCAGGCCTTGAAGGATACACCAGATGGATCCTTTGTGACCCAAACTATCCCAAGATTAATTACATGTCAGTGACGAAAGGATTTTTTTTGACAGAAAATGCCAGATTACACTTTTAAATGTAAGTATTAGGTTTCAGCTAAATCGAATATCTAACGCTACAAAAACAAACACTTTAATATCCAGCGAGTTATAGCCAGTGTTTGTAGTAACGCATTACAAGTAACGAGAGTTACGTAATCAGATTACTTTTTTCAAGTAACTATTAAGGAACGCATAACACATTACTTTCCATAAAAACTAAGTAAAGTATTAGGTTTCAGCTAAATCGAATATCTAACGCTACAAAAACAAACACTTTAATATCCAGCGAGTTATAGCCAGTGTTTGTAGTAACGCATTACAAGTAACGAGAGTTACGTAATCAGATTACTTTTTCAAGTAACTAGTAAAGGAACGCATAACACATTACTTTCCATAAAAAGTAACTAAGTAACGCAATTAGTTACTTTATAACGGAGTAACGCAATATTGTAATGCATTACTTTTAAAAGTAACTTTCCCCAACACTGCTGATATCTTACTAAGATGTACTGTTATATGGAGATTATACGTTTACATTAACGGACCAAGGTTTAGACTGTCACGCTCAGTTTGACTTTCGAAATTTGTATCCGACTGAAATTTACAATGCAACACAATTATGCGGCAAGGGTGCTAAAGCTCAACTGCGAGTTAGTTATATCTAGGTACTTGATGTATAAAACAGCCAGTTTAACGGCACTGACTTTGTTACATGAAGGTAACTCTACCGCCCTCTTGAGGACTGGAGGCTTACAGTACGTCGGCAAAGCATTCATGTTTGCATACTGTATGTGTTGAGGGATATTATGATGTGTTCACGGACATGACTTCAAAAATGCTGTTGAACGAAAAGACTTCCTAAGTAATCATTTCAAACATGTCGTTCCACCTCAAAATCAAGTTAGGCAGTAATATGACAGGTCTTCTGCAAATGGGCCTACCAGTGTCAGTCAAAGAATTTATGTGTTCAGAATGATAGTCTAACTATAATTCCTCGCAGTGTTTACTCTCCACGCACACTGGAATCCCAAGCTGATCTTTCGTTTTGTGTCAGCTTCCTTTGAGTTGCAGGAGTGCACATGCCCCGAATGTGGAACTGATCAAGCATGAATTAAGAAGGTTCTGATATATAGATTTATATCTATACTACTTTTATGTTTTTATAGGACAGTCTTTTTGCAGTCTGTGCCTTTATAAATATTTCTCCTCCAAAGAGAGCAGATGTTTGGTATCATTGGCTGCGTTAGTCAAAACAAGCATCTAACAGCCTTGGTCATATCTCTTGTTAAAGACGTGTGATGCAGGCGTTTTATGTGTTGTATGTTTGATTTGAACTTATTTCTACTGTCAACAAAACAGGAATGTTCAATAGGTTTCTTTCCAAAATTGTAATAATAACCAGTAAATAATTCTTTCGTTTAGGGAATGTTCTTGAAATAATCTAAACGTGAAACTATGTCGTTGTTCATGATTTGTTGTGGAAAGCAATAGAGGACATGATGAAAGCATGGCGTGAGACTATCTGTGTGTTCAGCCGCATGACAAGTTAACGTTGGAAACCTGAATTTCTGCCTAGGCTACGCTTCAAGTGCACTGCTCTTCATGTTGCGTCTAGACAGCTATACAGTGCTATCTGTGATGGTTTCAGATTTCTGCACATGTAAAAGGCATCTCAATCGAGCGCTACACATCTAATGGATGGTTATATTGCAGAAGAATTGGGTTTGCACTCACTGTGTTGTCGCTGGTCTTTCCTGAGAGTATGGCCCTGGCCTTGGCTTTGGTCAGGGGGAAGTACTTCAGATAGGACTCGTAGAGATGCCTGGCCAGGGCTCTGAGATCAGCCGATTCGGGGTGCATGTGATCCATGTCAGTGGAGAACTCCGCCAGGAGCTTCTCTTTCTCGGCTTGGGGCATTCGACCAAAACGAATGGCTGGGAAAAAAGCAAACAAACAGATAGTTGAAAACCCCCAAATCCCAGATCCATCATGTTCGCAGTCTTCGCTGAACGCCTCGGGTCTGTGGGGATATAGTGTGGGAGTTGAAGTCGGGGAGTTTGTAACTTTTCAGCGTTTCAGTATGTTAGCACAGGTCATTACGACCGCTTCAAACAGTGCTCAGTGGTTTTATTCTCACGTTTATGCCCTAGTTTCTCATTTTCATGTAAAACAACAAGGAGTATTTAATAAAAAGTTCTCAAATATATTGGTTTTGACCCACTTAGTATGGTTTGAATTGTATTGATATCATTTTAGACATTTGTGACCCTGGAGCACAAAAGCAGTCTTAAGTCGCTGGGGTATATTTGTAGCAATAACCAACAATACATTGTATGGGTCAAAATTATTGATTTTTCTTTTATGCTAAAAATCATTGGGATATTAAGTAAAGATCATGTTCCATGAAGATATTTTGTAAATGTCCTACCGTAAATATATCAAAACTTAATTTTTGATTAGTAATATGCATTGCTAAGAACTTCATTTGAACAACTTTAAAGATGATTTTCTCAATATTTAGATTTTTTTTGCACCCTCAGATTCCAGATTTTCAAATAGTTGTATCTCAGCCAAAAACATTCTGTTAGTCAATGCTTAATTTAATTTCGTTTCCTTACTACAAATAAAGACAACTTTGACAACACTGTAATGTTTACTAGGATGTCTTTTTATAAATATGCATCATATCTTCTGTTATGTACTAACAAGTGTCTATTTACAATTATTTCTTTATTTTATTTTATTTCATTTTATTTTCTGTGGGGAGTTGTTATTTGGTTTAAACCTGTGATCTGTCCGATATAAAAATGCACTTTACATATGGTTGTTTAACTTGTTACAGAGTATAATATGAACCCACAATGGAAGTGTTCTTTAAAAAGCGTTCTCCTTTTGTGTTTGGAACGACATAACAGTGAGTAAAAAAATGGCAGAATGTTATTTATGAGTGAACTGATCTGAAATGTAAAATATGTTATCATTATTAGTTACTCATTGCAATATTGCATGGAAACGTCATAAGGATTGTTTATGATGAGCACATGACTGGCCTGAAGTTTACACAGCTTCAAATCGAACAATACCATCCAATACCAAATGAATCTGTGCATTGTAATCTCAACTTTGCGAAACCTGTGCCTATTTCCATTGAATCTAGGACGGCCGACCTGATCAAAGGCAACAGAAACAAGGACATAACCAGCCGTAAAACCATCTAACCATTCTGCGCATGAAACTGAAAATAAGCTGAACGGGAGCTCTCAAAGACTTTAACAACTGCTGAAATCTACATTTTTAAGTGTCTTCCGATAAGCCTTGGCAAGTTTTCAGGCCAGTAAGACAGGAAATGTGAAAAGGTGCCCTCGATTTAATGTACTAAGATGAAATTGTATATACATTTCTTCACACGTGAAAACATTTGAAAACCTTTGATCAGGATTGTCTGATTACACTATTTGACTTGGGGGTTGGAGAGCGTTTGTGAAGGTGACGTCTGAAGTTTGTAACCCACGTGGCTTTTGAGCCAGAATGGCAGAAGTTATCTAATATTCGTAATGGTTGCGAAACGCTTTCTTACATGCATATGCCTCGACTTGCTGATTGATATGACGTGTGCATTACTATCACACCTTTTGTAAACTAGTGCATGCCGGACTACCTTTCTCCTGATGTGCGGCTTGGCCAGAGGCCAGAGCGAGTGACACAGCATGTTTGCGGCAGCCTGTCCACGCTTTCATGAATCATTGATAAAGAGACAGGCAGCCCAATCCCAGCCTGATTTTAACCAGCCACTACAATGTGCGTGATAAAAACAGAGAGAGAGAGCGTGTGAAGGGGAGGGGAAAAACAGAGCAAGCCAATGGGAATGTGGCGAGCTGATATCACTAAACTTGACTGACCTCGCTGCGCGCAGCATAACACCTGCAATCAACTTCAGAGACGCTTAAACACGGGGTAATTCAAGAGCCTGTTTGTAAGAGCCTTCACGGAAAGAGTCCGGAATAAAAGCTTTAAGCTAAATGGAAAAGAGGAAATGAAAGTATTAAAGGAAAAAAAAAAATAAATTAAATAAATTAAAAAAGAGAAGCATAACAAAACCATACATGTAAGCATAAATATAAATACATATCTTAATTTGATTTCATTTATTATTTAACAGGTGGTTTAATAATAATGTGCATTAAATGCTAAAAAATGAATGGAAAACATTAAATGAAAGAATTAAAGAAAACAAAACATAAAAAAATCCAATTTTAAATAAAAGAGAAAAACAGACAAGCAAAGTAAAACATTACAAACTGTACATCTAAACATAAATACGTATATATAATTACATGGATTTTATTTTATAAGATCCTTATCATTGTATAAGATCCTTTAGGAAAAGAATCTGTAATAAAATTGCTTTAAATTAAATGGAAAGGATAAAATGAAAGCATTAAAGAAAAACAAAACAAAATACATGATAATAAAAAATAAATAAAAGCGAAAACAGACTACCAAACTACTGTACATTTAAAAATAAATATATATAAACAAATATAGGGATTTTCTTTATATTTATTCTCTTTTATGATAGTCTATAGGGAAAAAAATCAGTAATAAATGCTTTAAACTAAATGAAAAAGAAAAAAAATATTAAGAATTTAAAATAAAAACAGAAAAATAGATAAAATAGATATAGCTGGATAGATAGATAGATAGATGGATGGATAGATAGAGAGTCTATCAGCTGATGGTAAAGATATGTGGTGTTCCACACTGAGGTGTTTTAACCAGGGCTCATGCGGTTGCAGAGTTGCAAGTAAGGTGTCACTTTGCCTTTAAGCCCCGAGGCAACGAACACACACACACACACAAACACACATGCACACACACACACGCACACGCACGCACACACACACACACACACAAGATCTCTGCACGTTCTGAAAGAAATGCCACATATGTTGCAGCAGGAGACCACACAAAGGAAACAACAAGGCACACGAGGCAAAGCGCAGTTGTCTCAGAGCGTAGCATTGAGAAGAGTCTGCCTCGAGTGGTTCAAACAGAAACCAGTTCTCTGAAACGGCAGGGCCTTTCTCATGAGCGCGGGTTCATGCTCAGCTCACCGTTGTGTGACATGCCCACCATCAGGCACTTCTGAAAGCGGCAGTACTGGCACTTGTTGCGACTCTTCTTGTGGATGCGGCAGTGCAGGTCGCAGTGGTCGTAGACCAGCTTCAGCCGAATGGTTCTGCGGAAGAATCCCTGCCAAAAAAGAAAAGGAATGTCGTTAGGAAGGAAGGGGAAAAGGCTTTCCTGATGCCTTGTTAGAATTCTTTAAAAACATATCTGATCTATTCAGCTTATTGTCAAGAAGCACAATAGCAGTTCCTATAGACCTGCGGCCTGAACGCTTGCCAGCTGCCACTAATAGTTACGACACACTGTCATTTTTTGGTAAAGCGTGTTTTATTAGTTAAAGGAAAAGTTCAGCCCAAATGAAAATTCTGTCATCTTTTATTCACCTTCCAAATGAAAACTTTCTTACTCCATGGAAACATTTGGAGAAACGTACCGGCTGCTCTTTTACATTCAAATTGCATGCTTTGGATCTTCGAAAAGCATGCAAAAGTACCATTTACCAAACAGAAATCAGAACAAAATGCTGTTTTTTTGGAGTGTTAAATAATGGTGCGAATACTAGTAAACTGTCTAAAGTAAATCACCTTGCATGATTTATTTAAACAATGAATCATGCAAACTCCGACAATGCAATAAGTTCAGACGAAGGTCACGGCTTTTCAGTGCAAATCCTGGCATTTTTAACTTTATAACCCCAAAAGAGGGTTTGTGCTGCTGCTAGCTGTTAGTAAACATGGCCCTAAGTATCATACTTGAATGCTATATTGCAAGTCTTCTGTAGTCATTCAGTAGATTTGTGTGAGGAACTGACTGGAAATTTAAACCTTTATGTCCTCACCAGCTCCACTTCGCATATTCATGAGTTTATGAGAGCAGTAACAACGTCTGAACTATTTTTTTTTTCAGTTCGCAAAACCTGAAAACAAAAACAAAGATCTGTTCACAAATCAGTCTGATCCAGTATAACACATTTTTGCCTGTTCCTCAAACAAAGTTTCTGTATGACTTCAGAAGACTTGTATTATACTTAAAGCTTCAGATCCCATTTATTGCATGTTAAAGAGTGACCACCACATTATTGAACATTTGTCCTCTTGCTTCATAGAAGAAAGTGCTATGGGTGAATAATGAAAGAATTCAATTCTGGGGTGAACTGCTCTGAAAACACACTTCATTTAATCAAGTCAATTTCTTTCTTTCTTTTTTTTTATGACTGGGATACACAAACAAGAGTATTTTTAAGGCACAAATCAGCTAACAGCTCCTTAAAGTAACAAACACACATGTTCATTTCCACAGTGAAGCATTTCTAAAAATCACTGGAATCACACGGAATATGGATATTGTATAATATGAAAATATACAGTGATTCTCTCTACATATCCTCAGTGTAAATCTGCGCTTCGAATCCAATCCGGGTAGTTAGTTATGCTTTAATCCAAAAAGCAAACCACAGGCCCTTTGAGTGATTTCTGTACGACATGCCACTCGAGTCATTACACACTCGAAGATAACCTGAGGTCTCATGATAGCACGCTTTTATCTATATAATATATCACTGCGAACGGCCTGCTTTGGACTTTGGCCAGAAAACAGTCTTTGTCTTGACTCGAGGTCATATATAGAGAATGCCTGTGCAAATATTATGAAAACCCACACGGTTGGACCTCAACAAGCACGTGCAACGGCAAATGCGCTTTGAAACGATCATTTAAAAAAAGAGCAGAACCAGAAGATTTCCCTCGGCGCAGATTCTTGAGCGCGTCCGTTAAGCGTGTTTAAAGTGGAAACAATACAGGGCGCAAAAAGACGTTGACCGAATCTATTTTTGGTAGACATTTTCATATACTGGTGTAGTCAAAGACTGGCTCCATGCAGTATTTTTAGTAGCTAAAAAATACATACTGATGTGAGAACTATGCACACAGGAAAGAGCCTTTTAAAAGAGGATGTTTTTCGTGCATTTGCTCTGCCTCTTGATCACTCCACTTTTAAATTTAGAAACATTGTAGGCCAAAAATATATATAGTAAGGTGAAACACGGTGGCTTTGTATTGTTAAACAATAAAAGAGTTAACCTGGTTGGCTGAACTCGTCTTTAAGCATTGTGAAGTGATGGGACCTGCATTTAGCCAGTTTCTCTTGTGACCAAAAATGCGCTGGTTCCATTTATAGTAAAAGCCCTAGTGTAGGAACATCCCAAATTTAGCATATTCCGAAATGTGTTTTTTTTTACACAAGCGCGCATAAAATGGTTCTGGCGAAGTCCTTTCATTTTTCAGAGAATGCAGCACATCGAGCGGGATGTGGTTAACCACAAGATTAGCATTTTTTTTAAAGGATCATCCGGTTGCAACTTCTTCACATCAACACTTTTCATAAATGATAAATGGCGTTTATATCGTGTATGTAAAAAAAGTGTTAAATGTGCATGTGGAGCTCTTCTGAAGCTTCTGTGAGATGCATCATCAAAGCGCTCAGGTTGAGTGTGTGGGAAATGAGAGCACCTGAGATGTCTGGGTCACCCACTCAGATGATTATTCTTATTGAGACATATCTTTCTGCCAATGTATATTTCTGCCACAGTGGAAACTTGCCGAGGGTTTGCGGTTAAAGTGACAGACAGGTTCAGATGTATCAGGTTGGGCATTTTCAGACCAAATCTGCATGTCTGAGAACCGGTTCGATGTTCTAAATTTATCAGAATGACTGGAAGAGCTTGGTGTGTTCGGGGTATTAACAGCGGCTGTTCAAAGCTACTGGTGTGTGTGTGTGTGTGTGTGAGTGTGTGTGTGTGTGTGAGAGAGAGTGTGTGTGTGTGTGTGAGAGAGAGTGTGTGTGTGTGTGTGAGAGAGAGTGTGTGTGTGTGTGTGAGAGAGAGTGTGTGTGTGTGTGTGAGAGAGAGTGTGTGTGTGTGTGTGAGAGAGAGTGTGTGTGTGTGTGTGAGAGAGAGTGTGTGTGTGTGTGTGAGAGAGAGTGTGTGTGTGTGTGTGAGAGAGAGTGTGTGTGTGTGTGTGAGAGAGAGTGTGTGTGTGTGTGTGAGAGAGAGTGTGTGTGTGTGTGTGAGAGAGAGTGTGTGTGTGTGTGTGAGAGAGAGTGTGTGTGTGTGTGTGAGAGAGAGTGTGTGTGTGTGTGTGAGAGAGAGTGTGTGTGTGTGTGTGAGAGAGAGTGTGTGTGTGTGTGTGAGAGAGAGTGTGTGTGTGTGTGTGAGAGAGAGTGTGTGTGTGTGTGTGAGAGAGAGTGTGTGTGTGTGTGTGAGAGAGAGTGTGTGTGTGTGTGTGAGAGAGAGTGTGTGTGTGTGTGTGAGAGAGAGTGTGTGTGTGTGTGTGAGAGAGAGTGTGTGTGTGTGTGTGAGAGAGAGTGTGTGTGTGTGTGTGAGAGAGAGTGTGTGTGTGTGTGTGAGAGAGAGTGTGTGTGTGTGTGTGAGAGAGAGTGTGTGTGTGTGTGTGAGAGAGAGTGTGTGTGTGTGTGTGAGAGAGAGTGTGTGTGTGTGTGTGAGAGAGAGTGTGTGTGTGTGTGTGAGAGAGAGTGTGTGTGTGTGTGTGAGAGAGAGTGTGTGTGTGTGTGTGAGAGAGAGTGTGTGTGTGTGTGTGAGAGAGAGTGTGTGTGTGTGTGTGAGAGAGAGTGTGTGTGTGTGTGTGAGAGAGAGTGTGTGTGTGTGTGTGAGAGAGAGTGTGTGTGTGTGTGTGAGAGAGAGTGTGTGTGTGTGTGTGAGAGAGAGTGTGTGTGTGTGTGTGAGAGAGAGTGTGTGTGTGTGTGTGAGAGAGAGTGTGTGTGTGTGTGTGAGAGAGAGTGTGTGTGTGTGTGTGAGAGAGAGTGTGTGTGTGTGTGTGAGAGAGAGTGTGTGTGTGTGTGTGAGAGAGAGTGTGTGTGTGTGTGTGAGAGAGAGTGTGTGTGTGTGTGTGAGAGAGAGTGTGTGTGTGTGTGTGAGAGAGAGTGTGTGTGTGTGTGTGAGAGAGAGTGTGTGTGTGTGTGTGAGAGAGAGTGTGTGTGTGTGTGTGAGAGAGAGTGTGTGTGTGTGTGTGAGAGAGAGTGTGTGTGTGTGTGTGAGAGAGAGTGTGTGTGTGTGTGTGAGAGAGAGTGTGTGTGTGTGTGTGAGAGAGAGTGTGTGTGTGTGTGTGAGAGAGAGTGTGTGTGTGTGTGTGAGAGAGAGTGTGTGTGTGTGTGTGAGAGAGAGTGTGTGTGTGTGTGTGAGAGAGAGTGTGTGTGTGTGTGTGAGAGAGAGTGTGTGTGTGTGTGTGAGAGAGAGTGTGTGTGTGTGTGTGAGAGAGAGTGTGTGTGTGTGTGTGAGAGAGAGTGTGTGTGTGTGTGTGAGAGAGAGTGTGTGTGTGTGTGTGAGAGAGAGTGTGTGTGTGTGTGTGAGAGAGAGTGTGTGTGTGTGTGTGAGAGAGAGTGTGTGTGTGTGTGTGAGAGAGAGTGTGTGTGTGTGTGTGAGAGAGAGTGTGTGTGTGTGTGTGAGAGAGAGTGTGTGTGTGTGTGTGAGAGAGAGTGTGTGTGTGTGTGTGAGAGAGAGTGTGTGTGTGTGTGTGAGAGAGAGTGTGTGTGTGTGTGTGAGAGAGAGTGTGTGTGTGTGTGTGAGAGAGAGTGTGTGTGTGTGTGTGAGAGAGAGTGTGTGTGTGTGTGTGAGAGAGAGTGTGTGTGTGTGTGTGAGAGAGAGTGTGTGTGTGTGTGTGAGAGAGAGTGTGTGTGTGTGTGTGAGAGAGAGTGTGTGTGTGTGTGTGAGAGAGAGTGTGTGTGTGTGTGTGAGAGAGAGTGTGTGTGTGTGTGTGAGAGAGAGTGTGTGTGTGTGTGTGAGAGAGAGTGTGTGTGTGTGTGTGAGAGAGAGTGTGTGTGTGTGTGTGAGAGAGAGTGTGTGTGTGTGTGTGAGAGAGAGTGTGTGTGTGTGTGTGAGAGAGAGTGTGTGTGTGTGTGTGAGTGTGTGAGTGAGTGAGTGAGTGAGTGTGTGTGTGAGAGTGTGTGTGTGGGCGGTGTGGTGTGTTGGTTAAAGATCTGAGCTGAAAAGCCAAAAGCGGTGAGTTTGAACCCCACGAAAGCTGTCACCTCTCTGCCTTCCAGTAAGACGCAGATCTCCCGCCGGCTTCAGGGGAATCCTGTGCGCTGAGATGCTTTGGATTCAAGCATTCGACTAGAATTGAGCATCACGCATAAAATCAAAAGCAGCATGTGACAACATATTTTGCTGGAAGTTCGAAATCACATTGGTCTAAAATCCCGTTCAGAGATCTTCTAATGATTTCAATCATCTTCTAAAGGCCCAGATCATTACCGTCTGTTGGCGTGGATGATAATAGTTATAGTTCTCTTTATATTTATCGTTCTTGGTGTGAACGGGCCTTAATTACGTGTTAGCATACACAATTCACTTCCAAATCTATAAGGCGGTTCACATTGAGAATCTGGGGTTCAAACAAGAAATGTTATAATGTACAAAAATGTTGAATAAACTTATCAGTGCATATTTCTAGTTGACTAATCAAAAGTTAGTAAATGAAAGACACTGTTAATGTGACTTTTTGTAGACGGTCAGATTCCAAACAGGTCAATTACAATGTCACTAAAGCAAAATACCAAAATATCAAAAATGTACTTTTTTCAGTTTAATGTTTTAACTGAAATCTTTAATCGTGATATTATATTTGAGCAATTTGTTACTAATTACTATTATAATTTAATGAAGGTAATAGTTGATAAAAAATACTACATTTATTATAGTCCTTAAAATGTATTGAATTATTAAAAAGCATGACAAAAATGGCCAAATATTTGAAGCCCACTATATTGTCCATGATATCAGGAGTACTAGCTCTCATTCACATCTTATTTACACTTTCAGTACACTGTAATAAATAAATAAATACAACAAAATACAAAAAATAAAAATAACATGCATTTTTTTATATGGAGTTTTCTTTCCGTTTTTCTACTTCAAAATTTCACATTTAATTGAATACGTTACTTTGAAATTGTGCCGTTTCTTTTGTAATTGTGTGTGAAATTTAGCAGCAATGAGTGAATCTCCACCATTTTTGGTGTAGTTTCATGTGGTTGAGCTGCAGTGCTGTACATTGTGAACTGTGCTCAGAACAGATATTACTGATGTTAATGCTGTTACCTGTTGTGCATCCAGTGCTAAAAGAACGCAGATGCAGCGTACAAATAAACACAATTCATAACATTTACCAAACGAGGCCTGGATTCATGACAGCTAGTGTACACTACCAGGTGTACTGCACCAGTGACAGCTTTTTTTCTGAGAGTGTAGTCAATGATAATGATGAGAGAAGTGATCTTTAGAAGAGTTTAAAGCGTACCTTGCAGCCCTCGCAGGCGTGAACGCCGTAATGGAAGCCCGAGGCCTTGTCTCCACACACACGACACTCGATATTTAACACTGAGGTGGACTGATCTTCATGAGGTTTGGAAAACGACAGGCTGTTCTCCACAAACTGTGGAGGAGACTCGGGTTCAAGTTTGATTGAATCTGAAAGCAGATCAAAGAGAGCAGGTTTATATCAAGAGTTGGACCAAAACACATGAATTAAACAGCTACTTATTGTTATAAAACGGATAGTTCCGGTGCTTGATTCTGATTGGCTGAGCCGCGTTCAAAGTTGTAAATTACTCTACAAACACACACCTTTGTTTACGTTTGTCTGTTACTCGGCAACCACTTTGTAGCAACCACAACTGTTTCTGAAGAGCTACATTGTTTGGTGGAAGAATACTGTTTTTATTAATATCATTACACTTTATTTGCTCTGTTTTATTCTGTGAAACCTTACTACGTATATGGAATAACCGTTTTATAAAAGCAATAAGCCCTGTGAAGCCGTGGTTTACAGTGAATTTATAACAGCTCCGCTTCGCGTCGTGCCTAACAACGGCCCTTAGCTGTTATAAATTCACTGTAAACCACGGCTTCTTGGGGCTTATTGCTTTAGTAGAGTCTACATATTAGGGTAAAAATAAAAGGGTTGAAGGAATATTCATCCACAGAAGAAGGCTGAGTGAATCATTTTTAGGTGAACTATCCCCTCTCGTAAACCTAAACATCACGCAAGAACTTCCCCAGTGAATGAGTCAAACTGAAGCGTACTTTGGGGTTGGTGTGCTCTGTAGCTGCTCTCTTCAGCAGTGTAGCTGCTCTCTTGAGCTCTGTAGACGCTCTCCTGCATCCTGTAGTTCTCCTGCGCTCTGTAGTTGTACATGTGCGTCAGATCCATCATGTGCGGCATCTCGTTCTGCGGCGGACTCGGCTCGTACTCCATGCCGGAGATGGTGGTGTAGTCCAGCGTGGAGAAAGGTTTCATTCCCATTGAGTGCGAGCTGTCGTCCAGTTCGTCCAGTTCCAGAGCGCTCAGGCCGAATCCCACGGGCCAGGCAAACGTCTGCGTGTCCACCATGTCTGCCAAAGCAAGACCAACCACAGAATGAGGCCAAAGGCAACCCTGTGTTCTAGTAAGAACATCAAAAACATCAACAACACTGGATCTCCACGATCATTCACTGCCAGTTTTTCCCTAAGCTACATCATGTGTGTCATTGCTTTTTTTTTTTTTTTTTTTATCTCTACAGACATTTGCCATTGCAATGATAGTTTTGGCAAAAATACACTGAAAAAGAGAAAAGAGGGGGGAAAAAATCCTAACCTAAAAATGGTCAAATATAAGTCAACTGGTTTTATTCAAGTCGAAAATATTATCACTGAATCAACCTAAATACATTCATTTATACCAACAAAACTGAATTCTATGGGTTCAAGCAAGTAGAAATCAAGTGTACCACAGTTATTATAAAAACTGTGATACCTTGGTCTTAACTATATCAAAAAATTAAATAAAAAATTCTGGCCACACTTTATTTTAGTATGTCCTTATTACAGTGTAATTACACACATATAACTATATAATAGTAATTAGCAATGTGTACTTCCTATGGGTTTAGGGTTAGGTTTTGGCTTAATTGCTTGTAATTATGCATAATTTACCATTATTTCTATAGTAAATACACGCAACACGTAACAGACTCACTAAAACAAAGTGTTACAAAGTTGTTAAAATATTTAAATGTAATTAATGTATTATGATTTTACAGAGCAATCGATGACGGGAATGTACTTCCTGCTGCTGTGAAAGTTATGGTGTTTTCCCTAGAAAATTTGAAATGTTGTTACTGTCAAATGTAACGTGTAAACATGTTATTAGGTGTGCAAATTCTGCTCAATCTTTAGATTTTTATGATTACATATCTTTAGGAATAACATCCACGCATTAACATGTGCCTCAGCCCCCGCCGCAGCTGGACAATGTTCAAGGACAAATAAAATCTGCTTAATAACCATATAACTCAAGTAACTGATAATTATAACTGATTTAAGTCAAGTAACTAATCTTAAGCAAGAAGCAAGAATTACTATGATTACTTTACCATGGCAAATTCTCATAAATAATCAAGTTACACTGACAAATGCTAACATAAATTAACTTCAAGTCAAAAAAATTAGTTTACAGCACTGAATCAACCTATATATATATATATATATATATGTATATCAATGTATACCAATCAAGCAATTTTTTATGGGTTAAATCAGGTAGAAACAGCTCTTTAAGGTAACAATTACCACTTTTTGCTGTGTATTTTACTACTGTAAAATCATATTAAATTAACTGCATTTAAATAATAAAAAACTGGTGACACTTAAGCATAAATACAAGCAACTAACATTAACCAAAACTCAACCTTAAACCTTAGTTTTCCAGGAACTACAGATGAAATGAACAATTCCGGCTAAATCGGGCACATTTATATCACAGTGTGATGGTAGTTATTGTGTATTGTCCCCGATAAATACAAATGCAGACTTTTATAAAGGATATGAACATGTGCAAAACCTCTGAATGTCATGTGAGAAAACATTCAAAGAGAGTGAGAAGTGAGAAAACATTAAAAAGCCTCCGACAACACGAAACACTACAGTGTATAAAGTGTCAAAACACCTCAAGCCAACGAGAAGATGAGCTCCGCTCCTGGTGTAAAAAACGCTCGTGCTGAGACTTAAAGACGCTCAAAGTGTGAACATGCCACCAAATTAGACTGGCCTCTACAGACAGTGTTTGTGTGAAAAAAGGAACCGCAGAAAAAAAAAAAAACCTTGCTAGTTAGCTACTATTCAGCATTTAATGCCAACTGATTCTATCCCGTGTAAATGAGCAGATGATGCTATAAATCATCAGAATAGTTTTCTGACCTACAAATATCAGAAGTATATGCCAAAAAACATTTAGTTTGACCTAAATGCATGGATGTTCAGCAACTGTACAGTTAAAGGTGAAGTGTGCAATCGTTTCATTGTAGAATATGCAGAAACAATTAAAGTGTAAGACACTGTAGGTTGATTTCCTAGAAAAGTGTAACGCCGCGTGACGCTTTCAAAACACTGATCTGTTTGTTTGAGCATCATGACCATCAACACTGGCTCCAACTGTTTGACTGCTTTAAAAACATTCATTACTTTCCGTTCAGCACAGAAACGCACACCTCAGCTTGCTTTTTTCATTGAAATCCTTTACAGGCATCACTGCTCAGCTGGGGTGATGACTAAAAGCGAAGCTGCTTGGTGAAAAACGTGTCTTTGTGTTGAGGTTGCTGCCGCTCCAAAGTGTTTTCTGTTCTTCCTTGAGCACAAATAATGAATTCTAGCTCTAAAAATGTAAACATTTATACAATTATGCCATATTACTATATGTTATTGGTCTAGTGTGATGCCACATCTCTGCTATCGGTTCTGTGTTCATCTTTTGGTGGTCTATGCTTCATTTTACTGTGTTTAACAGCACAGATTTAGTTTATTTGATTCTTTGCAGGTAAACTTAAGAGATGGGCACAAATGCATACGAGACCTGTCCTCAATAGCAGCGCCTATCCCTTGTTAGGCGTTGTATTACAATGTTTGTACAGTCCCCTATAGTGAAGTCGATGGTTCTGCCGCTCCAAAGTGTTTTCTGTTCTTCCTTGAGCACAAATAATGAATTCTAGCTCTAAAAATGTAAACATTTATACAATTATGCCATATGTTATTGGTCTAGTGTGATGCCACATCTCTGCTATCGGTTCTGTGTTCATCTTTTGGTGGTCTATGCTTCATTTTACTGTGTTTAACAGCACAGATTTCGTTTATTTGATTCTTTGCAGGTAAACTTAAGAGATGGGCACAAATGCATACGAGACCTTCTGTCCTCAATAGCAGCGCCTATCCCTTGTTAGGCGTTGTATTACAATGTTTGTACAGTCCCCTATAGTGAAGTCGATGGTTTAGAGCGTGCTTTAAAGCGAAGGGACTAATTTCATGTGACACATACGTTATGAAATGTCTGAATGGTTTTTAAATATCGATTTTTAAGACGCAGGCTCTTCTGTAAACGCTTCAGAGACAGGCAGACGTGCTAAATATAGAATACAAATTCAGAGTGCAATTGCCACAGAGAAAAGATCGTAGTTGATAATAAACCGAAGTCTAACATGGTTAACCCATCAATGACAAACAGCGTCGGCCCTGTGCAAAATTGTATATAATCAAGGTCGCTGGTTGTGTAAAACCACACAGCAGAAATCGTGTGAACCACTCGATTCTCCAATATTTGAATACACAGTTCTTCCCTCAGAAAGACACATATACAACAACAAGTGCTCTCTTCAGGGATAAAACCTGTCATTTACATAGATTAAACAGTTCTGGTCTTGTCCGGATGACACAAAGGGGTTTAAATGTAAAGTTTTCCCACCCCAAAAAATCTTTCATCACCGGACTGGAACAGCAGCTTTCAATTCATGCTAAACACGAGAGATGTTGAAGAAGAAAGCATTCAGTCGTGAACCTGGACGAAGTATTCCACTGGAAAGGTTCCCAGTGGCTTTCCATAAATACCAACAGGTCTGACACATCCTTATTCCCGTCCGATCGGGACGCGATCAACCCGACAATCCCCCCCACTCCCAATTGTCTTTTGTCAGTAGGGAGAACAGCTTTTCTTGATACTGTGAGCTGTAGAACTGTCTATTCTTAGTAAAAGGCAAAGTTTCCGTTCATAACATGCCCGTTTTGAAATGTGGAAAACATCGTTTGCTCTAGTTGGCAAAAGTTGTCGTAGCATAGTCAGAAATTTAACTTTAACTCTCCTACACTACTCCTTTGACTCAAGCGGTTGAAAACCTAGAGATATTTTGGTTGAAACCACAAGCCCATTGAAATTTAAGGGCAAACCTGTATTTTTGACACCGCAGTGCATTACGACTATATCTACAGCTTATCACCAGCCAGCGCTTGCATAGTCTTAACTCTGAGAAACACTGGGGGACAATGGGGCGCTCAAGTCATCGTACCTTTCATTGGCCCAAACTGTTTGCACCGTTATGACGTGCGAAGAGAACATAACAATGCATGACAAATTGTCAAGTTAATGCCCTGTATCTTAACAAAAGACAACAAACACCACGTGAACCAACCCCTAATGGACAGATTTCAGCGCTGCGTCCTCCAACCGAGTCTGATCTTGCAATGAATGTGGAAGCTGAGACAAAACTCAAAACTAAACGTCGACTTGAAGAACTGCAGGCACGGACTCAGACATCTGTAGCCTGATTTTCAGTTTCTGATAACAAAACAACTAGATTTTTATTTGATCTGTCAGTGGATTCAGGATTTTACTCAAATTAATATCCAAATATTTGCTGGAAAAAGTTCTTTTTTCACCCATTTGTTTTTTTTTTGTCAGACACTGATCCCATAATACAGTAACAGCACATCTCTGGAGTACAAATGCTGAGTTTAATTAACATTAGACTGAGATTGTTTTTCAGTGACTAAACAGTAAGCTAGTATTATACTGAGGTGTTGCAGTGATTGTACAGACTTCACTGCTGATGTTAGTAAGTCAAGCAAAGCAGTCTGTTATGTGAAATCTATTCCGCAGGGACACTATTGCAACAGGACCGTGATGTTTTTCACTGATATTTCCTAATAAACGCCAAGTCGAAAGAGAATGAGGCCACAACGTTTTTCATGAGAGAAAGATCTGGCTAGACAACAAGAAAGATCCCCCCCCAAAATAATTGTTTCTTAAAGTTTAAACGTTCAGACGATCAGAACTCGCCCTTCAAGAAAATTCAGGAAAATATGAAAGTGCACCTACTACAGTGTCGTCTCCAGGCTCACGTGTGATTTTTAAATTGCTTTGCACTACACTTTACAGAAGCCTGGCGCTGCACTGAAAACAAGGCAATCGACGTTAAAAACGGAGCACGTACAAGAAGAACCTGCTTGGCTGCATTCAGGTTCTGACGGAGGGACTCTACCGCAGACAGAAATGACTTCTGTTTCCTTGAAAGATTCCCAATGGCGATTCTATGAAAGATAACACTTCTCAAAATCTGATAAACAGGCAAACGCTTATTTTCAACCCGGTCTCTTAAAAATACGTACCTCTGTGTACTTTTTGTGCAACACTGTTTTTACGTACCTTACTGCACGTTTCGCCGCAGTTTCAAAGAGAAATGTCCACTGAGTGGCGCTAAAACACGGGTTCAATACGTGAACCCTGGCACGTTTTTATTACGTTGATATAGGTACGTATTGCTGTGTTTTTATTGCGTTGCTTCTAGGGCTGCACGATTATCACACGGTTATTCCCTTGAAATTGTAATTGCGATTATTAATTACGATTATCACAATTTACATTGAATGATGTTTATACCATTGTTTGATGCAACTGCATGCCGTATCTTTATATGAAAATAAACAAGCTGAAAACACTCTGACTGAAAAACGTTTAGTGCTTTTCTATAGTATTAAGCCTCAAATGTCAAATATACATCGGATTGGTTTCTTCTTTAAATTGGTATTATAATGTTATACTAAAACTAAAACAATGGAAAAACCCTTAAGATAACATGTAGAAAGAAAAAAAACATATCTTAAGCGTGCAGAATAACATAAGCATCCATAATTGTAATTGCGATTAGAAATT
>NW_015625598.1:261497-263138 GCF_001515625.1 Sinocyclocheilus rhinocerous | reverse complement strand
TGAGCTACCGAACAAACCTACCGTCGATGAAAACCCATAGATATGAAGCTGGATATGTGTGATGCTAACATTCAAAAGCATCAGTTTTCAAATCTCCCAGCATATTAAAATTGTTTTGAAGTCATAACATGATATTCTTCAAGTAAGTGTGCGAAAATTGCGCTTGATTCATCGAAACTCTGTAAATTTGTGTGAAAAGGAGTAAAAGGTGTCAGAGTTTTACTGCCTCTAGTGTTCATTTCTTTTGGAAACTGCAGTGATATGTACTTATTGGTACGTATTTCGCGTCTCGCTAAAAAGTGCCCCCAGGTACGTTTATGCCATGAGACCACGTAGCTTATTTTCCTCTAATACGCATCTCTCTACGGTGTTACAAAACTCAACCGATGTTTGTGTTTTGATTATACGGGACAAAATGGCTTTAAAAACAAACATGTGACTTTCAGCTATTTAGTTTCGTCGTGTATCATTAGTTAGTCGTCCTCTTTCTGTGTAACACAAGCTCACAAAGACATCATAGAGGAACCATACTATACTGCGAGTTTTCTAAAATCCTCCACAGTTGCTCTCATTGTCAGTCTGTGTAGTGGAAATGCATGGCACAATGTGTAAACTTGTCAGTTTTCGGTGTGAATGCGTCTTGGTTGCTGTGAAATGAGCTGCCTAAATATTCTGCTTTTTTAACAGAACAAACACCAGAATATGTGTTTGAGAGTGAGTGAATAATGTCGATTTTCACCGCTGGCTGAACTAATCCTTTAAGCTATTCGCAGAAGTTCACCGTATCAACTATCACCTGATGCAACTCTTTCCTCAGAAGAAGGATGTAGGAGTTTGTCGGGGCGGCTCGGTCTCAGGGGAGGGGGAGTACCCAGCCTGACCTCAAAGCTTTGTCAGGGAGGGCAGAAGATACAGGAACATATGACTTCCTGACCTCAGCGCTCAGCTACAGCTACCTCCATACTGAAGTCTGACCCCTGCCCTCTCACTATGAGTCTCTACCAGACAAGAAAGTCGTCTGGCCGCCTACTCGGCTGGTACTGATTTTGCACAGCATGCATGTGCCTCTTTGATGCAGGTGTTGCGTCATACACGTTTCTGACCACATTTTAGGTCGGTTGGCATGAATCCCTTAACCATGGCACGAGTGGACCCTGATTTATTTTTCTGACGTGTTCAAAAATGAGCTCATTGGGGGATTTCTTCACAGTGCTTTTGAGCATAAGGAAAGCATTTAATTAAAAGTGGTTAGTATTTACGATACATAACCACCCACACAGTAACATACAACCTTTTGAGGCTTATTGTCTTCTTATATTCTCAATAACAAACAAACAATTTACATGAAATAAATATTCTAAATGTCACAAAAAGAATCTCTAGTTTTTTTTTTTTTTTTTTTTAATGTAAAGGGATAGCTCCCCCCCCCCCCAAAAAAATTCTTAAAATGACAAAACTGTTATTTTCTGTTGAACATAAAATAATTTTTTTTTAAAAGTGACAGTATGTTTTTTTTCTCCATACAGTGGAAGTCAATAACTACGATGGTTTGATACACTATATAAAAAAATAAATTAAAAAAAAGAGAAAAAAGCAGACTAAAACACAAGACAACATAGTGCAAAATTTAAAATACAGGTA
>NW_015625598.1:255028-261317 GCF_001515625.1 Sinocyclocheilus rhinocerous | reverse complement strand
AGACAGGGTTTTATGTTTACGCGGCGCGATGCAATGCAACGCGTAAAAAGTAGGGATGGGTATCGTTAAGGTTTTAACAGTATTACTACTGTTACCGATATTGCTTATCGTTTAACGGTTTTAACGGTATTCTTATAGGTACTTATGTAAATATATATATATATATATATATATATATATACGGAAAATTCCTTTACATTAATACAGTGCACTGCGTGCCCTATTTTTTTACATTGTATCAACATTCTTCTAAATATCTCTCTCTTTTTGTGTTCAGCAGAAAAAGAAAGTCATACAGATTTGAAGCAACATGAGGATGAATAAATTGAATAAATGATGGCAGATTTTTTCATTTTTGGGTGAACTGTCCCTTTAAAGCAACGAATCAGCATTCCCTAACTCTGTTTATTGACTTGTTTATTTTGATTTACAAGAAGGACTGCTGCGAAACACTGGTCTCCAATTTCATTATGAAATCTTTTCACTATTTCAACACTTTGGTTGATAGCCTTCCAGACCATTTCGACAAGTTTCAGTACACAGTTACAAAAGGAACATAAACTCTGCACCTAAACCAAGACATGTTAAAAAAGAAAAAAAAAAATTGCATCCGACAACAGCATGCAATAAAACTATAGCTCACCCTCACGACCCGAGAGCTTTTCCTAAGGTAAGATCCTGGACGATTCGGGTCGATAAAGCACACTGAACTTTTGACTTAAGCGAATGGGCAAGTGAGTGGCTATTTCTGTGGTTATATTAAATTGAACAGGAACTGAAGAATTTTTTTGGGCTGGTTTTGACACTTCACGGCCTCAGCAAAAGTGCAGACAGCTAAGTATCATGTGGTCCTGCTATGAGGTGTAAGGCTAGCCAGATGACTTCCTGTTGCTTCATTCTCACTCAAAACTCTGCTGGTTCCACTTCTCTTCACAGAAGAGCGTCGGATACGAGAGGCACTTCTAATAAACTGACAAAGAGAGGCAAAAGTTAAATTAGGCTGTTCACGTGTCGTCTGAAACTTTCAGCTGTCTTAATAAAGAGATCCGTCAAGATAACTGATAAACGTGGACTGATTAAAGTAATTCATTCATTTTTACTGTCCTTGACATGAGTGAGTTTGTAGGTGAGACAGGTGAAAACAACCAAAATACACTTTTATGTGAATATGAACAACATACACAAGATGAACTACGACCCATTTCAGTAACTATGATTCATCTGGAGGTTCATCTCGAAACGGGACATTTGAGTAAGGGACAAACAATCTGTTCTGATGCTAAAGCCAAACGTTCACAAGGGACTTAAGCAAAAACGAAGCTGAGTTGTGAAGCTTCTGAAGCATTTTGACTTGCACAACATCTAAGGACATGAACTTTCTCCCAATTGCTTTTAATAGGAATGAGTTAATGGTGGACGGCTCTCCTGGGGGTTCTGCGGAGCTTCCTAAACGGATAAGGAAGGAACATGCTCTCTGTCAAGGCCTTCATAACGCGCTCCGGCTACAGATCCCATGAAATGAGAGGAAGGGTCTTCCCTGTTCCTCCATGTGGACAGGAAAGGGGGGAGAGGTTTAGTTTTGGTCACATCATGACTAAAAACATGCTACTGTGAAGGATCTTTGGGAAGCGACTCGGAGCTCGTTCCCAAAAATGTTTAGTGTCTTGCTGACATCGAGCCTTCAGCATGAATTACAATCTTTGATACGACCACGTCTCTGAAATCCTGGGGCCTTCTGGACTTCACCCTAAGTGCTCCGTTTCATATCGTACGCTTGTTTATGGACACTGTAATATTGCATCATGGTTGTAATTAAACGCCATAAGAGCAGGAGATAAGAATGCACATTCACATTCATAACACACGAGCGGAACGGATTTCTGCGTGAAGCGTTCACAAAACCACAAAACCAAAATTCACTTCAGGCCAAAAATGCAAAGTACAAATGATTTACACAGAAATCCATTCCGCTTTCATTTGATAGATGCAATTATAAAAGTAGTTTTGTAGTTTTGCACACCGTCTATAAAAATATGTCTCAGCTGGTTTAAGTAGTTCAGGCTAAGGAAGGAGAATCATTCAAAATGACAAAGACTTAACGTTCAAATGTATTTCTGAATGACAATGTTCTGAAATATTAATGTCATTTTCCATACTTTTGAAATGTCAGTATTCAAATCTTGTTTGTTACGTGCATACTTTATAGGTTGGATTAAAAAATGATACTTAAATGATAAAAAAAGCAGGTGATACTTTATTTTGACAGTCCACTTGTGCAATCTACTAACTGTAAGTAACTATGCAAGTGCATGTTAACTTATTCTATTAAGCCTAACCCTAACCTAACAGTCAGCTAATGAGAGCTAGCTCACATGTAGAGGCAAAGTTACTTATGTCTAAAGTGGACTGTCGAATTAAAATGTAACCAAAAAGCATTGATAAATTAGCACCAGTAAACTGACACAAATCAACACTAAAGCGCACACACACACATGCACACCGTAAACAGCCCAAGGATGCATATGCCTCCACGCATGCAATGGTGCCATAACTGGTTCTTGGAACTGAAGTTCCAGCCCACTGAAATGCAAAGCGAAGGAGGCGTCTTTGGATAAGGTGTGGCTTATGGCCTCTAATGAAGTCAATGCTTCTGTATAATCCTGCAATCTGTGTGCGAACACGTGCAAGATAATGCACTAAAGCATATCTGGGCCATTTCAAAAGAGACGCAATCCATCATCTTTACGCTGAAACCAAACAGCCACTCCTGTAAATGCACACACAAACACACACACATACACACACACACACACATACATACACACACAGTAATGGTTTTTATACTGTACAGACCGTATATTCTATTGCCCTTTACCAACCCTACCCCTAAACCTACCCGTTACAGGAAACTTTGTGCTATTTTACTTTCTCAAAAACATTCATTCTGTATGATTTATAAGCTTGTTTCCTCATGAGGACCTCAAAAATGTCCCCACAAGGTCAAAATTTACTGGTATTACTATACTTGTGGGGACATTTGGTCCCCATAACGTGATGAATACCAGGTGCACACACACACACATGCACACACACACACACACACACTGTACTCAGCTTATACTGAAAAAGCTGTACCGTGAAAACTGTGTTTACTGAGTGTTCAGGTCTCAGTAGTTTTCAGTGCATCAGAACTAAATGAGCAAAGAGCCAGAATCTGTCAGTAGCATGTGCAGCACAAAGTGACAAGCATTTTAGCATTAAAAATCAGTGTAAACAGGGTTTCTGCTGCGATTTCCACACCTTACATTTATGACAACAGGGTAAAGTCCACCTCGGTGCACGCCAATTATATAACAGGTCAGACTGTCTCATCTCAAACGGCTTCACTGTACATTCCCCGAGCTTTTCAACATGCTAAAATCTGAAAACTCATTGAAAATCTGGGATTCAAACGCTAATTCAACCAAAGAAAAAAATGGTAACACTTTATTTTGATGGTCTACTAACTCTCATCGAAGTATTAGTAGACTGCTTTCTTAATATCTGCTAACTCTTTATTGTGATGGTCTCCCAACAGACATTCTACTGACTATAAGTGACTTTGCAAGTGCATGCCAACTTATTCTAACCCTAACCCTACCAGTCTAGTAATACTCTACTAATACTCTGAGAGTTGTGCGCAACAGAATGTGTTAAAGGGACCATCAAAATAAAGTGAAACCAAATTAAATATAATATATAAAAAAATATTTTCGATTTCTAGGCGACTAATCAAATTCTCTTGCTTTCACTAAAGCGCAAGATGTTGTTTTTAAATCATGCTCATCAAAGAGACAAAATATTGAATTTATGTTCACATTTAAAATCACAATACTGATGATACAGTTTGTAATGGAACATTCGTGTTAAAACAAAGTGCATTTTCACTATAGTCTCAGACTTTTGGACCCCACTGTACAACACACACAAACACAACGACGACGTAAACAGCACACTGTATATAAGACAAATGTGCATGTGCACATCACAATAAAACACACAACAATTACGGGCAGAACTCTGAGTCCAAGTGAAACATTTTCAATTTCTGTTTTCAGTTTCTGTTTTTTATTTTCCTTTTTTTTTTTTCTTGCCCTCCCACTTTTACGATTACTTACTATGCAAAAGCACAGTCTGAACCGAATGACAAAGCTGACCTCAGATTTACGGGTAAAGCAGAATTAGATATTTCGTGACCACTCTTTCATATTAATTTCGCAATTTGTGTAACGCATCAGAAATGTCATAAGGTTCTTTGATTTCCCTAAATAACAGCAGGCCAGACTTTGTGCGTTAGTCGCTATTTGTGACTGTCACAAGAATCTGACTTCAGTTCTTGAATTAAAGGGTGCTTACATCGGCAAAGATATTTTGTTCTTTTTTATAGATACGCTACTGAAGTTCATGAATTAGAACATGATGAAACTTACGCTAGTAGATGTCAGCCTTCATTCAGTTCTAGTAGATAATGTTTTAGTGAAAATTCATACTGTGCTCTCAACAATCAAATCAACAAACAAACAAACAAATGTCAGAAATTATGATGATGTTTCTGTCTTTAGGACACTGAAACATTCATACAGTAATTACAGTAAATTACTTCATCTGACTCAAATGATTGTGACATACACGCTATAGTTTGAAGAGTATGTTAGCTGGGCAACCTGATCAGTTTCAACATATTTTTACAGTGTTTTTACAATACAAAATCTTGTTCTAAAGCAGAGAATAGTGCTTCATAAAAACCCAGTGATCACACGCGGCAGTGGATAGGAAACAACACTAAGGTTTCATATATTTACCATCTCCATAATGATGCTTTACATCGATTTTAGACATCTAATAAGTAGTAAATGTTATTTGAGAGTATTTTTGTAAAGTTGACACATAGAACTTTTACTCAGTTAAAACATGCAAAGTAATAGGCTCTATTAAGCCAGAATTTTCACTACAAACACTACAGACGAAACACGGCTTAATCTCTACAGTCTAAATCTCAGATTAAATATAGTTTGTGTTGTGATTGCTGAAAAATCAATTCTCTGTTTATAATAAAGTTGAAAGTAAAAAAAATAAAAAAATTGAACTAAGCAGCATATAGTGGGCTATTTGGACAGATTTGGACATTTATTAAGAGATATAACTGAACATCACATCAAGTATCATCAGTTCTTCAATTCTGAAGTTCTTTATCAGAGCTCATTTCACTTTACTGTGAGATTTGGTGATTTTGGGATGTTTTTTAGTGTTCACACAGGTGTGCAATCAGAGGAACCACAGATGTAGAGGAACACACACAAACACAAAACAAACAAACAAACAATATATTAAACAATATATTAATGTTTTAGCATTTTAACCCTAAAAAACGTTTTACTATTGTTTTTTAATACGCCGAAATCAATGGCATTCAAACAGTGTAGCCAAAATGTCCAAATACTTTTGGAGGCCTCTATATTGATCAAAATGTACTGTAAATTGTTCACTATAACAGTCAAACGCTTTCCACTAAATAAACCCAGACAGAAACATCCCTGGTAATGCTGATGATTTCTGCTGTAGTCTGATATGTAATGTGAAGATCTTACAGCGATGTTACGGTGTCTCAATTCATAAATCGCAGCCATGAAGAACAGGACATTTTCCTGAACGTCCCTGACTGTTGAAATCTATTCGAATCTGTAAAACTACACTCGCCTGTCACTCAACAGTGTATTCACAGATTCTCAGAATTCATCTCAAAAAGCCTACTTTATGCACTTTATTCATATAAAGTAATATTATAAGATCGTGGTTCACACTTACCCGAAGTATATGATGGCTTTTTAATCGTGAAACGGCTGTGCAGCATGTATGTAAATTAGCAGACTCAGAGTAAACGAACAGTATTCACCTGCTGCTCACTAGAGGTGGTCTGTGAGTGCACTGACCTGCAGGGGTCTCTTGAAGGTGTTCAGTGACGCTAAAGATATGTCCTCCTGGTGTCAGCACCAAACTCTGCTGCTGCTGTGTGAGAGTTGCTGTCCGGTGTGCCGCGCGCGAGAGCTCCACGGCAGGCTGCGTGCAACAGGTTCGGCTCGGGCTGAGTTACAGTGCAGGAGTCAGGGCTTGAGAGCTATGAAGCGCAGAGATGCGCGGGGCAAGTAGAATACAACTAGTGACGGTGTCTCAAACCTAGCGAGCTGCCTACCTAGACGGCATTGATTTTGGGGGATTATATGCGCTTTCCTCTCTCTCTCTCTCTCGCACA
>NW_015625598.1:242963-254934 GCF_001515625.1 Sinocyclocheilus rhinocerous | reverse complement strand
TCTCTCTCTCGCACACACACACACACACACACACACACACACACTCACTCACACATCTATAATAGATGTGCCCAAAAATGTTGCACGCGTCTATAAAGGTCTATTTAAAGACTATATAAATTACACTATAAACAATATAAATACGCTGCATACAGATTCGATGCATAAAGTGATTCTATTTTAAAACATGATGTAGTTTAAGTATTTCTACACGATTCTAAAAACCTGTTCTAAATTTTATATATATATATTATATATATATATATACTTTTGATGGCCAAAAAATGATTCTAAAATTTTCCGTAAATTAATTACACAAAGTTCTGATTTAGATTAAAAACGATGCATAATGCTCTTTAAACCAAAAAATAAAAATAAAAGACACTTCAGATTCGAAATTATTCTTTGATCAAAATAATTTTTCAATAGAAGTTCGAAAAGATTATTTGAAAATGCCTAAAATTCTAATAGCGTCTAGTTAGGCAGCTCGGCATGGTTTGAGACGCGGCCACTCTGTTTCTCCTCCCATCAGGAACACCTTTGGAACACATGGAGCAATGCGGAAGAGCCAAAGAAATCTGTGCCAAATTAACTGCATTACGCCAAGTTTACGTAACTATGCACCGATTACTCCACCTGCACCCAGTGAGATCACGAAAAATGCTTCAAGCGCTAAAACTAGTAATTTAGGCATTTAGCCAAATTTCATTTAGATACTTTTTTAAAATATCATTATTGGTATGGTGAAATTCATACAGCTAGATGTTAAATAATAATTAATAATTCCTTATGAACGCTTCGTTTTATGTGGAATTGCATGAGGAAGTGCACCGCTGCTTTCAGCTGGCAAACAATGAAGCCAAATCATATTTGTTTGTAATAATCATTACATCAGGTCGTATCAAAGTATGAACTCTTAATAGATTCAGCGTGGGCAGTTTCTCTCAACTTCCCTCTGTGTATCATTGAACCTTTCTGCCTCAGCTGCTTTTGAAATCCACTGCAATAGCTATAACAATTATTTGAAGTTACAGATATTGTTTCACACGATCACACGTTTAGATACGGATGTGGAGAGAGGCAGACAGGTTGGACGTCTCTAACATCAATCATGTGACTGGACAAAACCATTGAGAGAAAAAAGACTTTTCTTCTGACAGAGTGAAGTGACAGGTTGTGTGCACATATTAGTGTCATTCATTAGCAGGATTGCTATGTATGAATAAAAAATAATACTTTAATATGTAAGGAAGGGGTGGAGTCATGTAGTGATGACAAAGTGATTTGCTCCCAGAATACAAGTGCAATGTGAGAATTAAACCATGCAAGTTTTTCTGTTCCTGAATTTGTAGCCCTGACTCTTCTGTAGTGTCCTCTGTCTTTATAACTAAAAAGGGAAGATGTGACAAGGATTATAATTACATTCTGATATCAGCCCTTTTCACATCATTGAAAATATTACTGAGAGCTGAATTATAGTTTTGAAGACATATGTGTTTTCACTGTATGTCACGGGAATGTAGATTTACTTCATTATCAGACCTGTGGAGCTCTTGAGTCTTGTGACAAATGAGTGCTAATGACTTTCAAGGCGTTCAGGGTCTACATTTTTTCCCCACTCACTTTTTGTATAATAGTGTTAGTTTAGTTTACTGGATGGGATGTGATGGCATAGGCATAGGCATAGGCATTTACCATTTAACCATAAACAGTTAGCAAAAACATTAGTCATCTACTGCCACCTTCTGGAAATTCATATTCTCTAAGCTTCATGAATACAGTTGCTCACTTTTTCAATCTTGCTTCACAAATAAGAGTTGCACACTTTAGCCATCTCTCAGATGAGACTAAAGATTTATTTGTCACAAAGTACACAAACACATTTTTTTCCAAAGCATAACTTTTGAAAACCAAATGGCCAGGGTAATTGGTGTTTGCACTTACTGATTGGGTCCTCTGGTTCTAAAAATGTGAAGAAACAAACAAATACTGCAAAAAAAGGCTACAAATACATGCATAACGACGGTACGTGTCGCCACTCGATGCTTCAGCTGAATGTACACATAATGGGCAGACTGCAAACGGAGCACAGAGCACGCCGGTATGTCAGTGGAATGATGTGCCACATGTTTATTGACACTTGTACAGAGAAAACAATTATCACCGGGTCATGCAAAGCAATATCATTGCGCACAAAGAAAACACAACACGAACAGTGTGACGCCAGAATAAACATATATTCAAACTAAACTCCTGAGATGTTAAACATACAGTACAATACAATATGCAGAGATACTATAAACATGGCACTCATGAATATCTTGACAGGTTGATAAGTGCTGGATGCAAGCTATGTCGCTAAAACACCAGGCATTCCACTGAAATCCCACCACTGCACTGAAACCGACCAGTCCAAGCATTGATTACTGTAGGAAACTTGAATAGGAAAGTGCTTTTATAAAGATCCCGAGGAATTGTTGAACTAATGTCTTACTGGCTAATGCTTACAAAACACCAACTAGTTACACGCACACACACTACAGGGGAAACTAGTCACAAATATTTGTCTCTGGGTAAAGAAAACACACTACCACGATACAGCTACAACATCGAGGGGTTATAGACGACTTCTGCATACTCCAGCCTCCTGTAACTGATAGCTTAAGAGCCATCCCCTCCTCATATAAATCCCAGTGTTTCGGGGCAGAGCGACTCAAAAAAATGTAAACACCAACATCTTGCGAGAACAATCACTGTACATCACTCTAACCTTCTTAATTAACACTCGGATAATTACAGCAGAGTTGGGAGGAGGGGTTAAATGTACACAGCTACATGGAATTAACCTCAGACCAGGATGCATATCTGTCAAGTCCCTGGCCACCTTTTGGGCTGCGGGAGTTTGTCATTAGTCTGAGAACAGGCTTGCAAAAGACTTTCGCAAGTTTCGAATGGTCTCCGCCTTAGCTTCATCCTCGTTGCTGGAGCGGAAGGTCTCGCCAAAGGCGTTGAAGGCGTTGGTCAAGGACTGGGATTTGCTGCAAAACAGTGAGCACAGTAGAAGGCAAATTAGATCATCTTTGAAGTTACACCTTCATTTGGGCATTCATGTAATTTCAGTGAACACGAAAGTAAGGTGTTGGAGGCAGAGGATCCCAATCCCACTCATGGAGATTTACCTTCCTGCAGAGTTTGCAGCTCTAAACCAGGCCAATCACAGGATTCGATTTCACTTGAAAAGCACAAGCGGGTAAGGTAGAGCAGAGCTGAGTCGTGCAGGAAGGTAGGACTGCATTCCAACTCACATACTGTCTGTCCTATATTCTATGCTACGCTTGGATTAGCAGGTCCCAAAACATAGTACATTGAAAAAAAAAAGAGAACTGATTTGCATCATTTCTTCAACTTCGGCATATTGGCTTACTTCATATGTCAAAGTTAAGGTTTACCACCACCAGCATAGTGTATACATTTTTATAGCAGTCAAAATGGGATTTAGCCCAATTCTCCAGGAGAGGCACCCCTAATGTAGGACAGGGGTGTCCAATCCTGCTCCTGGAGCGCCAACATCCTGCAGAGCTTAGCTCCAACCAGCTCCAACACACTTGCGTGGAAGTTTCTATCGAGTCTGAAGACCTTGATTAGTTGGTTCAGGTGTGTTTAATTAGGGTTGGGGCTAAACGCTGCAGGACAGTGGCCCTCCAGGAATTGCAGAACGGTTTCTTGGACATGGACATGCCTTGCAGCAAATGATCTCCAAGCACTGAAGCAATAGTGAAAAGATTCTTACTTCAACAGAGGATGAGTTGACTTCTGCTGGGGTGCAGGCTGATCCTCCACAGGAGGCTGAGAATTGGTGGGTTTCACTGGGGTAGGTTGGGCCAGGGCCGGGGTGGGAGCAGGGGAAGGAGTTGCTCTAACAGGGGCTGAGAGTGCCTCAGATGGAGCAGTAGTCTGATCTTGGGCTTCAGGTTTGACTTGCTCTCTGAGCACCGGTTTAGGCTGGAGCTGAGGTTTAGCTGGCGATGGGGGTTTAATAGGAACTTTGGCTGGGGATTGCTCTTGAGCTAGGACCAGATCTGGCTGGGTTTGACCAGGATTCTGATCTCTGTCTCCCAGTTGAGCTTTTGGTTGGGCCTTGGTGGGAGGTGGGGTTTGGGGTTTGGGTTGGATCTGAGGCTTGGAGTTCCGGGGACATTGTTTTCAGTGTGTTTGATGAGTACATTCATTGATTTCATTAGTTATACTTTTCACAAAAAAAAATATTTCAGGTTTTCCCACTCTTTGGTAATGCATGCAAATATACTTAAGTAAACATTTCCCATGCAATATAAGGACATATTTTAAACTCTGAACATAGATACCTCTTGCAAATTATAGATACCATCTTGCATGTTGATAAAACAGTTAAAAACATCAATATACAGAACAGGCACTACACTGATAACACCCCAGATATCCCTCTTATACATATTCAGCCTTGTACAAGAACACGGAGAATCATGTCTTTATAAGTGGAAAAGCTCATTGTTTGTAAAATATTGCATTATTAAATGTCAAGGCCAAATCTGTATCACTATATTAGCTTATTTAATTTAATGTATTTGCATAAAAAACAGTGACTCCACTGAATGGCTAAAAAGCGGTACTTCTAAATGACCTCTTATAGGGATACTATAAAATTGCATTGCATTCATGACGCACAGGTGACGGCTGTGAGAGAAATATCTCTAATCAGTTTTTAAACAGTCGTAACATAGATTATTGAAAGGTATCTCTTAACATTTGCTTTCTTATTTGGGTGAACGTCACAAAAACATGTTTAGGTCATTTTTCACGACAAAATAAAAATAAAACGAAAGTATATTGAACAAAATGAAATTCTCATACAGAACAGGCACTACACTGATAACACCCCAGATATCCCTCTTATACATATTCAGCCTTGTACAAGAACACGGAGAATCATGTCTTTATAAGTGGAAAAGCTCATTGTTTGTAAAATATTGCATTATTAAATGTCAAGGCCAAATCTGTATCACTATATTAGCTTATTTAATTTAATGTATTTGCATAAAAAACAGTGACTCCACTGAATGGCTAAAAAGCGGTACTTCTAAATGACCTCTTATAGGGATACTATAAAATTGCATTGCATTCATGACGCACAGGTGACGGCTGTGAGAGAAATATCTCAAATCAGTTTTTAAACAGTCGTAACATAGATTATTGTAAGGTATCTCTTAAAATGTGCTTTCTTATTTGGGTGAACGTCACAAAAACATGTCTAGGTCATTTTTCACTACAAAATAAAAATAAAACGAAAGTATATTGAACAAAATGAAATTCTCATTACTGCAGTGCATCCAGACATTTTACTTTGAGGTTTTTTGCTATTTCCTAATATTTTTGTGGTGATTCTCTTTAGATTCTGATTGGTGTATACTATGTGTGTGTTTTTCATTTAAATAGTTAAAATATGCAGTGATATCCCCCCCCCCTAATCGTCATGAAAATAATGCAAAAAATTGCAATGCAAAAAACCTCAATGGCTTTATTTTCATTATGCAAAATATAAGTTCTTGTATATTCTTTTGATTTTGGGGTGATATATTAACATGACGCATTCTTGACAGGTTTCTTGTGGTTTGACTATTCCACTACAGTAAGTTTTGTATTGCTCAGAAGGATATGTAACATAAGCTGACAGTCAAGAGGTCATGGGAGGAAGGACTCATCTGCTAAATCTAGCCTCCTATTCTGAAACCTTCATTAAACCTGATCCTAAAATTGACTGGCTTAAGTTTGAAATGTAATGGCCATTCAGTTTTATGGAAATCCTTCCGATGGCTTATCTGTTTACAGTTCAACAGGTTGAAAGAAAACAAATGTTTAAGACAGCTTCAAACAATTCCAAAGAACCACCTTCCAACACCTCACATAAATCATGCTGAAAAATAGTAAAAACACACATCTTATTTTTTTAAAACAGAAAGTTATTGAATGCACATGTTGTGTATTCAGCATGTAAAGACATGGACTTACAACAGCAAGCTTGCTTGCACATCACTCATGCAAAACCACAAACACTACATTCAAATAACAAAAAAGAAAAAGAAAAACAACAACATCACACATATAGCACACACACACACAAATGTTACAGCACACATCCGAAAGCAAAGAAATCTCAGCTAGACGATTAGAAACTACCCTTACTGAAATAAGTTCAAGTTGTACAAAAGGTCATAAGTCTTTCATAGTACATATTGACCACATGAGACACCACAGCACTGGACTTTGCTTAGGCACAGTTAGAATTGTTCTTTAGCTGGCAGCGACGACCCTGGAAACCACACGACTAACTAACTAACAAGGAAACGAATGCAGCCATCAGAAGCAAATAGGGACAGAAATGTGAACAGTACAGAAAAACACTTCATAGGGGCGAACGACACAGTCAAGGCAGATTCTGAAGAGCACAAGCTCCAAACCACTGCATCTGTCACTATCCTAACCTCAACCAGCACCAGTGAACTGAGCTTTTGTTTTATTGTGGGCTGAACCGTGTATCTGGAATTGTGACACACACAAATGTTACAGCACACATCCGAAAGCAAAGAAATCTCAGCTAGACGATTAGAAACTACCCTTACTGAAATAAGTTCAAGTTGTACAAAAGGTCATAAGTCTTTCATAGTACATATTGACCACATGAGACACCACAGCACTGGACTTTGCTTAGGCACAGTTAGAATTGTTCTTTAGCTGGCAGCGACAACCCTGGAAACCACACGACTAACTAACAAGGAAACGAATGCAGCCATCAGAAGCAAATAGGGACAGAAATGTGAACAGTACAGAAAAACCCTTCACAGGGGCGAACGACACAGTCAAGGCAGATTCTGAAGAGCACAAGCTCCAAACCACTGCATCTGTCACTATCCTAACCTCAACCAGCACCAGTGAACTGAGCTTTTGTTTTATTGTGGGCTGAACCGTGTATCTGGAATTGTGGCAGTAGAAATCATTTTGCCTGGACTCGTTTTGGTCCGACTGCAACTCCGTTACAGTCGAGAATGTACTGCAAACAACCTTGTGGAGGGGTCCGCTGGCCGAGGGTCTTGTTGGGCTCAGTCAGGCTTTCTTTTAAGGCAGCGCTCTGTAGACACACACAAACAAACACACTCAAATGTTTTTCAGTCTTAGTGTATTTCTATTGATTCCACACCAGGGGGCAACACTAGACAGAAAGAAGACATTGGGAGAAAATGCTTTGCTAATTTAAAGGGATAGTTCACCCCAAAAAATACAATTCTGTCATTATTTACTCATTCTCATGTTGTTCCAAACCTGCATGGTTTTCAAAACAAGATGTCTCAGTGTTTTGTTGTTGTAGCAGCAGGTTTTCCATTTACCTAAGAAGACCTGGCAAACTATTTAACAAACCTGTCTGAGACTGAGAGCAGTTATCTAAAATGATATGAGAAATAAATCGAACAAACACTTTCTTAGAAAAACTACAATCTGAATGTGTATTGTACTGAAATCCTTCTGATATGTCACTTAATTGCATAATCATTTGGAACATAGTGTATATTCTGTTAGAGTGTTCCGGTCCAGTAACACTGGGGTTTGACGACCGTACTTGTGCAGGTTGTACAGTGGTTGGAGGTCTTTGTGGGGATCGAGCTGCTATGCGGCCCGGTTCCTGGTTCATCTTGGCCAGGACGATGGCAGCGATCAGCTGCCGGTCCTCCAGCTGGTGATCTCCAATCAGCTGCATCGATGAGCCCACCACCTACAGCCAAACACATGCAACAGCATTGCTACAGGAAGATTGAGCGATCTATCTGTAAACATCCAGCAGATGCAGCATAGTGGAACTGATGTCCATGCTTCCAGACGGAAGTGTGTGTGATGTGCTGCTCCCGCTCTCAGTGAGGATGCGCTCATTCACTGTGTGCTAAACTAACTAACAAGGAAACGAATGCAGCCATCAGAAGCAAATAGGGACAGAAATGTGAACAGTACAGAAAAACCCTTCACAGGGGCGAACGACACAGTCAAGGCAGATTCTGAAGAGCACAAGCTCCAAACCACTGCATCTGTCACTATCCTAACCTCAACCAGCACCAGTGAACTGAGCTTTTGTTTTATTGTGGGCTGAACCGTGTATCTGGAATTGTGGCAGTAGAAATCATTTTGCCTGGACTCGTTTTGGTCCGACTGCAACTCCGTTACAGTCGAGAATGTACTGCAAACAACCTTGTGGAGGGGTCCGCTGGCCGAGGGTCTTGTTGGGGTCAGTCAGGCTTTCTTTTAAGGCAGCGCTCTGTAGACACACACAAACAAACACACTCAAATGTTTTTCAGTCTTAGTGTATTTCTATTGATTCCACACCAGGGGGCAACACTAGACAGAAAGAAGACATTGGGAGAAAATGCTTTGCTAATTTAAAGGGATAGTTCATATACAAATACAATTCTGTCATTATTTACTCATTCTCATGTTGTTCCAAACCTGCATGGTTTTCAAAACAAGATGTCTCAGTGTTTTGTTGTTGTAGCAGCAGGTTTTCCATTTACCTAAGAAGACCTGGCAAACTATTTAACAAACCTGTCTGAGACTGAGAGCAGTTATCTAAAATGATATGAGAAATAAATCGAACAAACACTTTCTTAGAAAAACTACAATCTGAATGTGTATTGTACTGAAATCCTTCTGATATGTCACTTAATTGCATAATCATTTGGAACATAGTGTATATTCTGTTAGAGTGTTCCGGTCCAGTAACACTGGGGTTTGACGACCGTACTTGTGCAGGTTGTACAGTGGTTGGAGGTCTTTGTGGGGATCGAGCTGCTATGCGGCCCGGTTCCTGGTTCATCTTGGCCAGGACGATGGCAGCGATCAGCTGCCGGTCCTCCAGCTGGTGATCTCCAATCAGCTGCATCGATGAGCCCACCACCTACAGCCAAACACATGCAACAGCATTGCTACAGGAAGATTGAGCGATCTATCTGTAAACATCCAGCAGATGCAGCATAGTGGAACTGATGTCCATGCTTCCAGACGGAAGTGTGTGTGATGTGCTGCTCCCGCTCTCAGTGAGGATGCGCTCATTCACTGTGTGCTAACATAGAAAACAGTTTCCATAGCAACACAGCCATGTCAAGACTAAGATAAAACATTTCAACAGCAACATGTTGTACAGAGAGAAATCTATGCTTTGATCATTATAGTCCATCATCTGACATGAGATTATTCGTCAGACTTGAAGTCATTTGAATAGACACACATTTCTAAGCTATAAAGGAAGAATTATGTCCGTTTTGGAGACAATGAGATGATTTTGTCATTGTGGCATGCCACTGCGAGAAAACAATCATGACCACATCCTTCCATGATGGAAACTCACAATATTGTCTTTTTTTTTTTACCACATCAAAATAAATTTACTGAAAGCACTAGAAATGAGGCATGTTTCTGAGAAATGTTATTGTCTTGTGAGATCAAGAAATATCTCATTATTGTCAATGCCCACTCCCAAAGAGACAAAAACTGCAACCTGTTCAACAGTCCTGAGCATCACTGTGTCTGATTAAGACCAGGCAGTTTGAGTTTCAATTTGTAACTAGTGTGCAGTGGTTACTGTTTAATCAGAGTGATGTATTTAATTTGGAAGCCGTACAATTTCTTTGTGTGTTGAAGAGAGCCAAATTTAAGAGATTCTGTAATAACTGTTCTCATTCACTGAAAATAACACAAAATAACGTTAGGACACAGCTTTGTGTCTTGTGACCGATTGCGACATGCTAAAGGTTTGGATTTATCTTCTCATTGAGAAAAGGGAAGATGCCCAGCACTTAAAACTTTGACTTTGCTCCTCACACAAAGCTATCGTTTGGCTTCAGAAGACATGCAATGCTCGGTGCTAAAAATCACTGAAGTCAGTTTGTTGCAAAGAAATGATTGTAACTGTACTTTTATGTGCTTGTTACGTCTTTTACATTGCTGAGAGGTGCTTTAGAGGTTTAGGTGGACTCAGGTGCTCAAAAATAGCCTGTTAATAGTGTACTGTAATTAAAAGTATTGTGTCTCTAAATCTATCTGGCTGTTATGTGTTATAGTGTTTAAAATGGATTTGATTTATAGGGCTGGGATGGAGTTCTAAAATCTCATCATGACAAAAGTTCTACTTTTGCATGAGGAAAAAGTGAGCTTCCAAAGAACTACTGCAATGTCTGACTCACATTCCTAACAATGGATTTGGCAAGGATTTATGTGTTTTCTGCAAAACCTCATAAAGCATGCACACATTTGTCTGTGTCCTGGCACAATACACAGTCACTGCGGTCAGCGCCTCCTCTCATGACTATAATCTTCTGTCTCTTCGTCTGGTGTTGATCTTCAACTATCAGCTCGCATGCAATTATATAGAGGCCGGGTGGCTTATGTAATGCTTGAATCAGTGCTTGCATCACTATGCTCTCACCTCAGTGATATAGTCCTTTCCATCCTTTCCATGTATGGCTTTAACAGCACAGATATCTAGACCTCCAAAGACATCTGCACAGGCGTCCACCCACAGCTTATATCTGCAGGACAGAAGAGCATGTCACTAAAGAGCTTCCCAATTCCCGATCACTTCCCAAAGACATGTGTTGAACTATTATTAAATTAACTCCCTGTTGAACACCCATTTCAACATCCTGATCTACTTCAGTATTATTCTTACAGAATTGTCAGTACTATTCATTTTGTTTCCTTCCTGCTACTGGATGTTGCATTTTACATCACATTTATGAATTAAACTCATCTTTTGGTTATGTTGCACTGGTCAGTATGCCAGTCGTCTTGGACTTTATAGAAATTCACTATTTGCAAGGAGAAAGTTTTTTTTTTTTAATCCCCGCAAATAAGGTTGTTCAGCTAGTCATGTGATCTCAACATTTATTCTCACAGATAATTTTGATTCATTTAATCAGAAACTAAGGTTAAAATGTACAGTATTTGCAATGTACATCTGCATCATTTGTATGCATAATTGGGCAGCATATGTGCAGTTTTTGTTTCCAGCACCACATTGATTGAACTAATAAATTCTGAAGCGCTGCTGTAGCTTGTTGTTTCTGATCTGTAATGGCCAATCTGGGATACGTTTCCTGTACAATGCCATAACTCACTAGTTAAATACCATAGTGCAATAATGCATTGGTGGAGAAATTAACTAGCTAGTCACGACTGTTTCCCAAAAGCACAGTATTTTTGTAGCACATTAATCGTTCAAATCATGTTGGTTCAACAACATAGGACTGGAATTAATAAAACAATAAGCCCCAAGAAGCCGTGGTTTACAGTGAATTTATAACAGCTAAGGGGCGTTGTTAGGCACGACGCGAAGCGGAGCTGTTATAAATTCACTGTAAACCACGGCTTCACGGGGCTTATTGCATTTATAAAACGGTTATTCCATATACGTAGTAAGGTTTCACAAAATAAAACAGAGCAAATAAAGTGTAATGATATTAATAAAAACAGTAATCTTCCACCAAACAATGTAGCTCCTCTGAAACAGTTGTGGTTGCAACAAAGTGGTTGCCGAGCAACACACAGAAGTAAACAAAGGTGTGTGTTTGTAGAGTAATTTACAACAGCTTCGAACGCGGCTCAGCCAATCAGAATCAAGCACCGGAACTATACGCTTTATAATGATCTCTTTTTTCTCCACTGTTTTGCTTTATTTCCAGATGCTGAAATCACGGGTCCTCCTAGACATAAGCCTCTTAAAAGATGCTTTCATTCTTTTGAAAGTAAAATATGTAGAATGAAATTTGTGTGTATGTATATACAGTATATACAGGTGCATCTCAATAAATTAGAATGTCGTGGAAAAGTTCATTTATTTAAGTAATTCAACTCAAATTGTGAAACTCGTGTATTAAATAAATTCAATGCACACAGACT
>NW_015625598.1:221820-242873 GCF_001515625.1 Sinocyclocheilus rhinocerous | reverse complement strand
GACCTGAAGGCCGCTATCAAAGCAACCTGGGCTTCCATTACACCTGAGCAGTGCCACAGGCTGATCACCTCCATGCCACGCCGCATTGATGCAGTAATTCATGCAAAAGGAGCCCCTACCAAGTATTGAGTGCATGTACAGTAAATGAACATACTTTCCAGAAGGCTAACAATTCACTAAAAATGTTTTTTTTTTTATTGGTCTTATGAAGTATTCTAATTTGTTGAGATAGTGAATTGGTGGGTTTTTGTTAAATGTGAGCCAAAATCATCACAATTAAAAGAACCAAAGACTTAAACTACTTCAGTCTGTGTGCATTGAATTTATTTAATACACGAGTTTCACAATTTGAGTTGAATTAATGAACTTTTCCACGACATTCTAATTTATTGAGATGCACCTGTATATGTATGTATGTATGGAATGACAGATATACAGTAGAATGTACTGCATGTTGGCTTGCTTATTTTTCCTCAAGAGCATGATTTATTTAAGTGCACATGTCATACTAATGGCCCTGATAGCACACATACATCTGGAGACATCTATTGGATGTGCGTTGTTCAGACGTTTCCAGTCAGATGCTAAATAAAGGGTTAGAAAATGTCTTTAAGTTGTTTATGATTTAGAATGTATGTAAAACTGCCTTCTTTTTTAAACAGATGTTTTTCTGATGACGCGCTTTTTACCAGATATCTTGGCACCTCTGAGTGATTACGGAGTTTCAGTTTTATCGACTATTTCATCATGAATTTAGCATCTTTATCTCCAGTCAGTCATCTAATACACATGCACATTCCTGAACAAAACCAGGTGACGCCTTGCAAATAAGACACTTGGCTCTTTTTAATGACATTTTATGACCTCCTTTCTGCTGTCATAATGCAATTTTTATTAGGACAATTTTTACATTATCTATTAAAAGTTTACCAAAGCAGTGCACTAGCATAAATATGCCATCAAAGGTAGCACACTGTACCTGTACATGGACTTAAAGACACAGACCTCATAGAGTCTGTAAAAGCCTCAGTATATTTGGACCAATACAGTTAATCGAAAGCGTTTCTTTCTCTATTACTCACTTGTCAGTCATGGCTACTTGCTCCAGCATGGCAGAGCCAGTGTTCGATTTCCAGTTGCCAGATATGGATGTTCTCCTGTGAATTGAAATCATTTATCAATTCACATTCAGTCCGCGCAATGATTTCACCAATCATTATCAAAGGAATTCTTCACCAAAAATGATAATTTGCTATTGCATGAAATCAGAAGATGTATCGACTGCTATTATAATACGTTTATGGTCATTTGTGCATGCTTTTTGAAGCTTGAAAGCCTCGGTTCCCATTAATTGTCATTTCGTGGATCAGTAAATTCATCAAAATCCTCCTTTTACAGTGTGTTCCACGGAAATAAAGAGAGTCTGTGAGGTTTGGAATGACTTGAGGGTCTACCAGCTTGACATAGATTACTGTAAACTGCGTCGTGCGCCTGTACTTACATGTAAGCTTTGTAGTCAGAACCGATCTTCTGGACCCTGATGTCATATTTAGCATCAATGAAAGGCTCTGTGGTCGTGTAGGTTTGAGTGATGGCCACAACACTTGCAATGTCTTGGAAGTCACTGTGATTGTCGACTTTCACCTGCCAAGGCAACGTACCATTGATATGTTGTCATGTTGTTAACGGGCTGAGAGACATAAGTTGGGTGAAGTGTGTAATTTCAGTGAAATCAGCAGCTTCGAAAGAAAGCAAAAGCAAAAAAAGCAAAAAAGGTAATCCCTTCCCCAAACCAAAGCCATGGTTAATACATTGGGTCTCATTCGCTAATGGTTGAATGGATTATTAAAACATTTAGAACAAAAGTTATTGATGAATTATGATTTGTGAATATGTTTATATTTCAGATTTCACACACAAATTTGTGCATACACACTGCTAATGAATGAGACCCAACACTATTGTGACTGATACAGTTAACTAACTGAATGCAATGTCTAATGGGGACCATCAAAATAAAGTGTAATCAAACTATTAAAGACATTTTGCTAATTGAAATGAGCTCAAATTAAAATGGAGACAGAGAAAAAATAATCTAATAACATGTAAAATTACAAAAAAGTACTAAAAATGACAACAACAAAAAAAAAACTTAAAATGAAAATGTAAAAACAAAATCATTTTAGCATACCTTCCCCATTCCAGAATGAGCGTGTCCGATCTTCACCACCGCAGGGAATGTTGGCATTGAGATCTGAAACACAGATTCATTGTTTTCATTGTTGACTTTCATTAATAAACTTATCCATGTTTGGATTAGTTACTGACTTCATGCAAGGATCCAGGAACTGGTCACGACGTTATTTAATCCCAACTATAGGCCAATAAATCTTTCAGTGTTTCAACTTCAGTTAGTCATTTATTAGGCATTGCTGCAGTGTAGTGCTTCAGACTGGCTCATCATATCCAGTCTATCAATCAAGCGTGTGTGAACAAGACGAGTTTTATGTCCTAAAAACCAGCGACTGATTGCTAACACTGCATGCAACATGACAACCAATTTGACTTCCATAATCTGACATTTCTGAGAGCATAACAGCATTTAACCAGACTATCTTTTCTCCACAGGGAACTGATAGCATAAAGAGTGTATTTCATATTGGAGTCAGATCTGAATCGATACGCCACTCCTGAAACTCCACTGGCACAAGAGCATCTCCACCTGTCACAAATTCAGCCTCTGTGGCTCCCTCCGATCACCACCAGAGGGAACCATCACCGGAGTACTGAGCGATCCTTTCGGACTCCAATTCCCACAACGCCCCATGCCTGAGACTAATCACCTGCACAGGTGTTTCCTATTGCCCGGTCTATTTAAACTGTGCCTTCCCTGCTCTCTTTGCGAAGTCTTGTTTTGCCTTGCAGACATTTCTGAGCGGTTTCCCTGTGTTGAGTATCTGTTGATTACCTGGACTGTTTACCCGTTTACGATTGCTTGCTGCCTACCTATTCTGACCCTGCCTGCCTTGTTGATTCCTGCTATTGTTTGTCTGCCGCCTGCCTCGACCCTGATTACGAACACCGTTTACGATTCTGCCCAGCCTTCGTTGTGTCTAACACCAGTTACCGATCTATGCCTGTATGACCTGCCTTGTGAACTAATAAAGCTGCACATGGATCCTAACGCCACTGCCTCTCTGTTACACCACCGATCCTAGAGTGTGTGTGTGCACTGGTTTGGGTGGTTTATGAGGACACTTATTTGTATAATGACATGGGTATGACACAGGTATTTCAATATGAAGGTGGTTTATGAGGACACTACCTGTGTCCCTGTAATTTAAAAGGCTTAAAAAAACATACTAAAGGGTGTTTTTTTTGAAAATCTAAAAATGCACAAATTTTTCTGTAAGGGGTAGGTTTAGGTGTAGGGCGATATAAAATACAGTTTGTACAGTATAAAAACCATTACACCTATGGAGAGTCCCCATGAACCACTAATACCAACGTGTGTGTGTGTGTGTGTGTGTGTTTGTAGAGGGTGGGGTTTGTTAAGTTAGAAGGGTGGTCCTTTCCTCAGCCAGAAATGAAAGCTATAAGACACCCGCAGATCCTAGAGAGAGATCATCACTACAGACGGAGGGGAGGAATCATTCAGGGCCACAAGAAGTGTATTTTATATAGTTGATCATTTCTGAGCATGTCTGCTGCTGTGACTCTAGGGCTGCTGTTCTTCCTCTCTGCGGGACTGAACGAGCAGGTGGCCGAGGGCTGCAGCTGTGCTCCAGGACACCCTCAACAGCTGTTCTGCATGTCTGACATAGGTACGTCAATCAAACTGGAGTTTATGCTCTTTTATTTTCATAACTTTGCCAAAGTATAGTGCCGGTCTTCAGGATGGTGTGACAAATCTATCAAGAACATTACACTGTTACAGTTTAATATTCCATAAACATTTGCACTAAATGAAATACCTGTTATCAAAACCCAAATTTTGTCCATCAACAATGAGGAATAGCACGAAACGGCTAAATCTCAACAGACTTAGGTTCAGGACAATGTCGTGAACTGCAATGTGGCAAACATATTAAGTTTGTAATTATTGTGCAAATATGATAATATGATCAGAATCAAGGTGATATTTAGTTGTTGCCTCGTTAATGAAAGAGCAGTCACCTTATTTTACAATGATCTGGTGTACCAATTAACCTTATTATAACAGCATAATTACACAGTAGTCAGAAGCTGCTCTCAGTTCTCTGTAATTATGAATAAGCTGATATTCAAACTGCTGTTGTAATAAGTCACAGTTCAATGATCCAACGGAGTGGCATTTACTTTTTAATTAGCTCTGGGTTTGGCTTTAAAAATAGGTGTATTGATTTGTGATGTGATTGATATAATTTGAACTTAAATAAAATCATGAATGAGGTCATTGACTATTGGAATGCTTTCTTACTTTCTCGAAAGTGAAAGTGTTTTTACTTACAAGTGAAAGACGTCTAGTCAAAAGACAGAAACAAAATATTGATATTCAAGATGTATTCTCTGAAAACAAGTCTTAATGTCTTATTTATTTTGATTCTCAGGTAAATGTATCTTATTTTAAGAATGTTGAGATATTTTCTGAAAAACAAGACCGGCATCTGATTTTTGTAGTGCACTCATTAAAATGTTCTGCTAAACAAGTTTCACTCAGAGAATGAAAGAGTTGTTTTGAATCCCTGCTTCAGTGCGTCAGAGCTGCTTTGGCATTCCATTCTTTGTTCTGGAACAATAAGGCATGGAATGACCGGCATGAGACACACAGATTCCTGTAGTATTCTTTGAACGAATACAGTAAATCCACATAATCCATCAACTAGAAAACAACTATGGCATCAGTGTACCATCCCACTCATTTATAACCCATAGATGTTTTATTTTAAAGGAACAAGCTGTAAATCAATGACACATTCTTTCATCTTGGCAAACTGAACTCCTAGCAGAAGATGTTAAAGGGTCAAAGTCAAATAAAGTCTTTGTCTGAGATGACCACTTTCAGCAAATAATTTAAATTTAATTACACAAAAAATTTCAAGTAGTGTAAGCATGTAAAAAGATATAAAATAATTTTCCTTACTTGAACCCATTTGTATTGAAAAAGAGTGAATTTATGTCAATGAGTGTATTTTTTTAAAACGAGATTGCAAGAAAAATATATATGTCCTTGAACAATAATGTCATTTAGGTTTTAAACCATTGGACAACCTAAGCTAACCTTGCCATTGTCGTGAGTTGTTTGCGGGCAGGGAAAAGTTGAGGATCGTTTAGTAGGAAACACTCGTAAGCACAAGGAAAATGCAGAAGAATAGCAAACCAACGTATAGTAACTGAAAGAACAACTGAAAAGGAGGGCAACAAGTACACAGACCAAATGAGAAACTAAACGAGACACAGGTGAACAAAATTAGTAACTATAGCAACAATTATTGATGGTCACCTTTGGTTCCCTTTGCAACACATCAACTATAGCAGTCATTAGAGCTTTGTTGTAATCCTGTAATCCTTACTTTGTAGTAATCCTGAAGACCTTGATTAGCGTGTTCAGGTGTGTTTGATTAGGGTTGGAGCTAAACTCTGCAGGAAAGTGGATCTCGAGTTCCAGATTTGAGGACCCCTGCATTAGAGTATTAGTAGACTGTCTGCTTAACTGCTAACACTTTATTTTGATGGTCCCGCAATAGACAGTCTACAGTATGTGCAGCTGAAAAGTCTAAAGTATACAGTTGCAGAACGTCTAAAGAGGACCATCAAAATACAGTGTAAGTGAACATACTCAGAAACCTAGGAACCAACACAACAGGAACTAAACACATGAAAAGAGAAACCATGAACAACAGATAGAAATAAACTTCAAAATACGAGTCTCTGAACACAAAACACAGGCAAATCTTGACATCCATAGCATGAAAATGTACTTTATAAAAAACGTAATGACCTTGAACCACAGTCATGAGAATCTGCTGGACTTCTGGTTGTTATATACCACGACTTTGATTGAAAATGGGACACAAGTTTTTTCTGCTATTAGTTGAAATTCTAAATAATGTTCACATACAAGACAATAAAATATAGTAAAATGTACCAAATAAAGCCAGATTAAAGCTTCAAGATATATTTTAAGAGCTCTTGTAGGTAATTGCATGTGGGTTATCTGGGAACGAGTTCACAGCCTCTTTTTCAGCTACAGTAAATATCAGGTACATCTAGCTGGATTATGTATTTAGTATTTAGTAATTTCTTTGTATTCTTTGGGCCCTATCATACACCCGACACAATGGGGCGCAAGTGTTTTTGCTAGTTTCAGCCCGACACAGTTCTCATTTCCCTGTCCTGCGCCACGTTGTTTAAATGGCAAATGCATTTCGCCCATTTGTGCGCCCATGGGCATGCTGGTCTGAAAACGAGGTGTGTTCAGGCGCATTGTTGGCGCGTTACTATTTTGAGGAACTGAAAATAGACTGCGCCGTTGACCAACTCAAACCTGGTCTAAAGTCTGGCGCAATATTTTAAGTGGATTCGGACACGCCCTGAATGCACCTGAGCCGTGCGCTTTAGACCATATGCTTAGATCGTTAAAATAGGGCCCTAAGTATCACAGGGGATTCACAATGTATAGATAGATAAACATGACTGTGTAAGTGTGTGATTCTAAAAGAAGAAATTGATTTCACTGAAATGATTCCTTTAATGCTTTCCGTGTCACACACTAGTAATAACAACTAACTCATTTCTGATTAGTGATGCGAGCTGAGGTAACTGGGGAGAAGATCATATACAGCGATGAATATACACCTGGCATGGGAAAAATTCAGTATGAAATCCAAGTGATAAAGGTGAGCTAAAGTACTTGATGTTCACATAAATGTAATGTGGGGAATATTTTTGCTATTTGGCCTTCCGTCCAAGTAGTCCATCATTTAAATGGAGGCAGAGTTACAATCTCTTTGGGATTCTTGTGGATTAACTGGTAGAGTATAGACTGATAAAGGTAGCATGGGTATCTAAATATGAAAACACACTTCAGATCAAAGAAAAAAAATTTTCACAGATATGCTCTGCCTCCCCGAAGACAGACCAGATCATTTGAACCATTTGGGGAAGTAGTCTCCATTCTCCTTCCGCTACATTGCCCCTGGACAGCATGCAATTCATAATGCAGATTCCTGTCTGTCTCAGAGGGGAAGGAGCCACGTCCACGCACTTCGTAAAAGTGCGGAGGCCAGAGACAGTCTGAATGGCAGGATTGTATAAGCCACCCCCTTGAACGCACATTTCAAGAATGGTCTGTTATGAGGGGCTATGTGGATGTGAAAGTAAGCCTCTTTCAGATCCATCGATAAAAACCAGTCCCCAGGGCATATTTGCGTGAGCATCTGTTTCAAAGTCAGCATCTTGAACGGCCGCTTCATCAGCTCGCAGTTCAGATGCCTGAGATCGAGAATGGGCCTGAGCTGTTTTGGGAACGAGGAAGTAGCGGCTGTAAAAGCCTGACTAGCTGTTCGTCTGAGGAACCGTCTCCAAGGCTCCTTTTGCAAACAAGGCTTGCACTTCGGACTGGAGAATGTGAGCATCGTTGCCCTTTACCGAAGTTTGAATAATACCTCTGAAGCGAGGTGGTCTGTGAGTGAACTGGAGCGAGTAACCTCGTTCTATGATGTTTAGATCCCAACTTGACACATCCACAATGGCTTTCCAAGCCTAGAGCCGGGTGGAAAGCGGTCTGAGTTTCTCGATTGACAGGTGATAGAGTGACTCTTCTACGGTGAGCAGCAGGCTGAGCTTCTTGCTTCGGCTTCTTTCTTCAGAGTAGAGCGAGGAGATGATCTTCGTCACTGAAGGAGAACATTTCTGATGAATGGTGCTTTGGCTCTCCCCTTTTGGCAGGTTGAAGCTCCATTTATTCATGCAGATACACAAACGTGAACAAATCAGGCTTCACAATCAGAGTAAACATGAGATTCCCCATAAGCATGTTAAACGCAACAGGAGAGACCGTTCAATAGGAAACTCCATCGGTGACAGAAATGGAGAAAAAAACCTTGGGAGAAACTGACAAAGACTAAAGTTGACGCAGTTCGCTTTTAGTGACCCAAGTTCAAATCCACCGTTTTCCAATCTCATTTTTCTCTCTGTGCCCATCCTATGTCAATTTACAGAGGATTAAATAGAAATTATTTTTTAGCAGACCCAAAATGGTTGTTTAGGGTTAAGATTAATTATGATATACATCTTTACTGATTATACACTACAGTGCACTGAGGTTCAAATAGCCAAATAAAAATGTAATATGGTGACTTAGCAAAAATGATAGGAATAAAGGCTACCAGCAACCAAAATCTTGTTTTTGCAGGTGTTCAAGGGTTTTGATAGAATAAAGGAAATTCAGCATGTCTATACGAATGAGATGTCTTCAATGTGCGGTACTAGACTGGGTCGTGGACAGTATCTGCTTTCAGGTAAAAGGATTTAAAATGTTTTAACAAATTACCACATTTTTCTTGAGAGTTTATTGTAATAAAGAAAAAATCCTTTGAGAATGGAAAATGTCTTCCTATAGTCTAGAAGAGCATTGATTACCTCTAAGGCCAAACTCAAGCTGTGTTTCTACTGTCTGGCCAGTAATCCCATAGTGCTACTCTAAAACCTGCCTCCACAGAACAACATCACACAAACCCTCCATTTCACCAGCAAGGGCAAGATTAATGAAAACTAGAATGAGCTCAGTAGTGCACATCAATCATGCTGAATCAACATATTTCACATAAAAAAGAGAACACACATACTTGTTCAGTCACCCCTGCGTTCATTTATTTGCTCATAGGAATGCACAAAACAACTCCATTAGGGCTTTTAAGTCCAAAGACGTACACATTAAGAAAGATGCTAATAAACTCTTGAATGTTTATGCCATATTTCTTTATAAAGAACGATCAGTCATATTAATTTTCCACTAAATAATGCAACCTGAGGAGGTTTGAGCTGACTAACAGAAATCTGGAGTTATGATGTAATTTATTAAATATGTGGATGCAAAAGTCCAGTACCAACAAAGACACAGGGAAGAGACAGAAGAAATATGAAACCGAATAAATAGACAAGTATAATATATGTTCTTCAGCTGGTCTCTGATATTTTCATGAGCATAATGTGCACTTATTATGGCAATGGTTAGCATACATTGTCTTTAGCATTGTGTGTACTTCTATAAAAATATATTTCTGCCTCATATGGTGATCACCATCGGATTGCAAGTTATTTCAGACACTTGCTGATGTCTGAAAGTGAGTTTTGCAATGAAAATCGTTTAAATGTCTTAAAAGTTTACATTATAGCTGGTAGCCTGATATGAAAACATGGGAGATGAGCAGCAGTTCTGACCATCTCCTGACTTATATAAACCTACATATTCAAATTGATCTGCCCCTAAACACTGTGAGAGGGTGATTCTCTGGCTAACATTATATAGGTGGACCTCAGGGAAAATAAAACAATATTGAAATTTGTGATACTGTATGTTTTTTATCTCACAGGAAGCATCGCGTCTGAGGGATTCTTCGTTTCAATGTGCGACTATCTTGCGCTCTGGGACAGACTCTCCTTAATGCAAAAAAAGAACATCAAACACAGATATCTGATGAGCTGTAGCTGCATGGTAATAAAATATGTCATATATTTATTTCAACCCAGTTGACAATGATCCAAACATTATGACCACTCAATTACCAAACAAAAATATCATGTCATTCCACTGAATTACTTTTCTGTACATGTAATATTAACCAATATTATCAAGGGACTTGATAATACACACGGACAGGAAAATAGGGGTTATGCGCAACAGTTATCATAACCAATGTCCATCACATATGCGGACTGATATCTAAATGTTTTTTATTTTTATTGTTTTCACTAACATTTAGATATAAAAATTTAATAAAACGTCAACAATAAAAACAGCTAGCTATAGTTTAACTGATTATCTTAAAAGTTCATAGATATCGCTATTATTTATTACGGCTGTTAGCACGTTCTCCGACAAGTGGAAGCGATGAGACCTGTTTTCCGTGTTTGGTCAGGTGATGTTCGACATATACCCTAAAGCCAATTAACAAAACTTAAAGAGAAAGAAACATGCATGCTAATAAGCAACTAATTAATATTGAAAACTGGTACATAAAGTGTTACCAAAATATTATATTATATTATATTATAGTATATTGCAGTATACTAATCTCTGAAATTGTCTTCTCTACAGATTTCTACCTGCACCGAAAAGCCCTGTCAACCTAGCACAAAAAATGAGTGTATACTGACAAACTTGTCATCCTTATGGTCATTTGAGGATAGAGAACCAATTCACGAGTCTGCCTGCATCAGACACAGCGATGGCTCCTGCGGCTGGTATGGAGGAACCGGCAAACCTTCTGAAAATGACACCATGGACGTGTCTGATGTCTGACGGCCGAGAGCATGAGTGGTTTCCCACTGTAAAAGAAGTTGCTTGATGCTGTCCATGAAGACAGAAGACAGTTCAAATGTAAACACATGCAAGCCATTTAACCTGCTATACTTTCTTATAGACACACAGAACACCTTAGCTACTATCGCCTAGCAACCACACAGCCCTGTCCCAAATGGAACACTTCATGTGCACTTGCGGTCTTACAGACTTAATATGGCCGCCGCGTGCGCGTGTCCGTTAAGTCCATGAGACCGTAGGGTGTCCCATTTGTCATTTTAGTGTTCAGAAGGGTGCTCACGAGCGCCCCCTTTGCGGCCGTAATGCGCCCTCTATCCGCACTGGTGCGAGCTCCGCAGTAGACTTCTACCCGACAGTCAAAGCGGCATTACGTCACGAAAGTGTGGACTCAGAGGAAGACTGCGAGGGTTTAGGGTGCCATTTGGGACAGGGCCACAGAACACTCTAGCTTTGCCTGGCTAATCAGTGACTTGCATTATAATTAACAGTGTTGGATTATTAGCATGTCATAGTTATACTGCAATATGATGACATATCCTCTCCATTAGGTCCCAATCATTTGAATTTCTATTTAAAAATGAATAAAGAAAAATGAATAAGCTAATTCAGCTTGCTTCTTTTTTTTGGGATAAAAAATGGGTTTTGGGCTTAAATGGTTTATTTGCATGTATCTGCTGTAACACAGACACAAATTACAAAGAATGTGCAATTGACCTTTTGCACATTTACAGGCCTAAATTAATCTTTACAATTTTACATTTTATCCGTGGTCCTTGGTGATTCATAAAATTCAAGTCCACGACTATAAATGTCCTGATGATATATTGAGGTCTTATGAAGTGAAACGATCGGTCTGTGCAAGAATCTGAACATTATTTACAACATTTCCACCTGTAATCCAGAGCCTCAGTCAAATGGGGAAGTCCAACCAATTTGACGATTCAAAAAGTTCATTAAGAGATCGTAAAACTGATCCATATGAATTGAGCGGTTTAGTCCAAATTTTCTGAAAAGACTTGATAACTTCATATGATGAAAAAATATAATTTTTTAGGGTGCGGGTGAGCTAATGAATGTCAATTTTCATTTTTGAGTCAACTATCCATTCAAAGCACCCAATAATGATATGAAACGTGGATGTTTTACATGTCTAAAGCATATAAAATTAATAAACTAGTCTTCATCAGCTCACCTTTTTACATAAACCATAAGACACCATAATAATGTCTCCGGTTACTGGTGCAACCTCAGTTCCCTGAAATGAGGGAACGAGACGTTGCATCAGAAGCTGACACTTTGGGGAAACACTTTTCTCCTAGAAATACTAAAGTCTGATTGAATCACGCTATTGCCTTGCAATAGCCAATGGCATTCAAGCGAGCGAATTCGGGGCAGCCACAACCCCTATATAAGGCAGTGCTGAACGTCATTTCCACAGAACCTTTCAACTGAATAAGCAAGTTACGAAAAATAATAAGGCATCTGGTTTGCTCATTTCAGGGAACCAAGGTTACGTCAGTAACTGGAGACATTCCCTTTCAATATGTGTTTTGATGTCACATCAGAAGCTGGCGCTTTGGGGAACGTGTCAAATCATGCCATGTTTAAGCCATTAGCCAAACAGTATGAACATACATATCTTTGGATAGTAACTCACAGTTATTAGGCACATAACGGTAAGATCATCAGACCTTGCTGAACACCAGCATTCCTGGGGTTCATTGTAATGAATTTGACCTGTTATGACGTCTATGCTATCAGACCTGGTTGAAACTCCGCACCCAATGGGGTGTGGCACTTACTCAGCTACTTTAAATGTGTTCATTGAGTAGTACCAACCAGTGACAGAAAGCGGCGAACCTGGCACTATGCAGCTGTACATTCTAAGGGACAGCTGTATAATGCTCAAGGAATAACAGCAAACAGCAATTTGAATGGGCTACATGCCATAAAACTAGCTCTTCTGCACCGACAGGATCTGAGAAGTTAGCAAAGAAACATCCTGATTGAAGAAACTGGCAATGGTATTTTATGAAGCCTATCCTGCTGCAAAGCAAATGTCCTTGAGGAGGAGGAGTCCATACCCCTTGTAAAGTGGGCTCGAAAACCTATAAGGCATTTCACATTGTGTGAGCCACAGTATAAGCCAGGGCTATCACATCCACAATCCAATGGGATAGCACCTGCTTTGATACAACCAACCTTTTAGTGTGGCCACCCAATAGATAAAGAGCTGCTCAGAGAGCCTTAACTGTCTAGTACACTCAACATAAACGCATTGAGCGCACTTGGGATAGAGTGGATGTGGAGGGGGGATTTCCCCCATCACAGCTTCACTTGGGGTAAAAGCTGTTAGAGGACTCTGAATGAATTTGAGAGCACCTAGGGGACTTTGGTGACCCTGCAGTCACCCAGGCCAAAATCCATGCAGAACTCATAACTGAAACACAGTGTATATCACCCATTCACTTTACTGATACTGGTGCTAGTAAGTGGTGTCTCATAAGAGAGCACTTTTAATGAAGCCGACTGTAGCGCCTCAAATGGCATCAAAGGTTTTAGGACCAAGGCCAAATCCTAAGTGGGGATTGTGGATGGGCGAAAGGGGTTTAACCGTCTCGCTCTTCGTAGAAATATGACGGAATCGGGGACTTCACAGGGTCCACCTTCTTTGAGTTGCACTAGTTCTCATAGATTCTCCTTTTATGGACATAAAGGTGCTTTATAGAAAGGGCTCTCGCTTCAGTAATTATATTCAGCATGCGCTAAGGGAGAGTACCTAACACTGGCGAGCTTTACTAAGCGGCCAGACATGCAGATCCCGTAAATCTGGATTGGGATGCCAGATTGAGCCTCCCACTGAAAAAAGAGGTCCCACCTTAGTATGGATATGACAGTCACAAGCTGTTGTAGTGTCTGTTTACTTGAGCATGGAGGGCATACAGTCGCCGTCCTAACACATAAAAGACAAGTGTCTGACACAGGGCAATTCACCAGGCCACAGTCCCACATGCTACATCAGTTAGAGAATGCTACTCATACCCCTTTTCCACCAGCATGAACCGGGTGCTAGTTCAGAGCCAGTGCTATTGCCGGTTCGGAGTTGGTTCAACTAGCGAGCCTTCTAAGAACCGGTTTGCCTTTCCACGGGCTAGAGAGCCACCACAGAGCCAGGTTTTACATTACTGAATACGTCTCATCTTTCCCAGTAATGCTATTGTGGAAGCGCCAAACACAACAGACTTGTTCCTAGATGCATCGCGCCATGCAGACCGATCGGCGCATGACACAAAGCACCACAAAAGTGATCCAAAAGCATAAAGAGAGTCGTCTGCTTTCCAATCACTCCTGCGGCACCTCGACCGGTCCACACAGCGCCAATGCAGCCCGAACAAGCCTAAACACACAATCAACTGTGGTGTACGTTGCATTGCTATTGATGTTCATGGCTTTGTGAATCTACATCGGCATCCAAACATGGCGAATTCAACATGTTTGTGTTTAGCTGCTATTTCAAAAATGGCGGTCAAAGGTTTCTGTTCGTCTTGTTGGTCACGGTAACTCAGCCCCTGACGCAAGAGGTTCTTACTTCTAGACCAGCAATGGTTTGTTGCTACTTACAAACCACTTTTCCTGGTTCGGAGCTGGTACTTTGGCTGTCGAAAAACAAAGAACCGATTTGAAATTAGGCTCTGGCTCCGAACCAGCACTCAAACTGCCTTGGTGGAAAAGGGGTATCATATAAACTATGTCAGAAAACAACCCAACCCAACACAGAAAACAACCCAACCGCTGGGTCAAAACAACACAATAGCTGGGTTTGTCCCTTTTTAACCCAGCATTTTTTAGAGTGTAGGGGCTGTTTGAACATGAGTGTAAACATAATTCAGATCCACTGATATAACACAGTTCCATGGCCAATATGTACGAGTGTCCATTTTGGTGCTCATTTGAACAACGTAACAGAAGCTGCAGCATTTCTTTGAATGAGAGCAAAGTGGCATTTGTCATAGCTGCACTGAGCTACCAGACCTATTTGAACATCATCAGTTAATGACAACAAAGTTGTGGCAGTCCCAGCACTATTGCCTGTATCACAGTAATGCTGAGCTATCAGACCTGGTTGAATACCACACCTAAATGACAGAAAAGCAGCAGCAGTGTTGGTGCTTTAACCATCACAGGACTTATCGATATAATCCCTAAATATCAATAAGACAGTAGTCATGTCGGGGTCGCAGATATTTCTTTGCTCAAACTCAGCAAGGAAGTAAGTATAGCTTGGGAGTGCCCCTATGAAAGGTGGGCTCACATTAAAATAAAGCTCAACTCAACAACAGAAGAGGATGATGGGTGGTTGAGTAGCAGAAGCCTTTGATACTATAATCAGTAGGAACTATAATCAGCCAATCATCCAGCATGCAAACTCCACTCATTTTACAGGGGGAGAAAGCTGCGTTCAAACATTCCATGAATGCACACATTCATTGCAAGGACTGCAAAGTGGTACGCTGTACCCATGAAACAATCTCGGAAACACTTGTGATTCTGAATATGAAAGATAATTAGTCCTCCAGCCAGCCAGAGAGACGATCTGATTAGCAAAACTCAGGTTTGGTAGCTGACTCGGGCTCTATGCAAGAGGATGAAGCTGGGCTAGACCACAGTTGCACAGAGCACATATGATGAAGACTGCATAAACAGCAGCACAGCCAGTGTCTTATCCTAGGAGGGCTATGAGCATCGTCGCAAGCAAAACTGCATGCATATAGAAAAACAGCGGTAAAGTAGGTGCTCATCACAGAAGGCAATGAATGGAGTCAGCACCTGCATATACAGTGCAAGCAATCTACACTTCCTTATGAAAACAGCGGCACAGCTAGTGCCTCATCATAGGAAGGTAACGATCGGCTCAAGCGCTTAGGCTCTAAACACGGCAGACATCCACTCTGAGGTGGGAGGCTGTTTATATTGTATGAATGAGCAACTGGAGCATTTTGAGCTTTATGCAAGACAGCTTGACGGGGTGTCTGTGTATATTAACATCTAGCGGATGAAGCGCTTTGTGTTCTGAATACAGTTTATACAGTGAGAAAGAGTGAGCAACTGGAGTATTTTGTGTGTGTGTGTTTTTTTCTTCATATATCAGGTCCTGAAGGTTCACCGGAGGAGTCTGAAACTGTCCCTGGGGAAGAGCACAGGTAGTTCATGTGGAATCGAGGCACACTGATACAGAATCAGCGTGACCTCATCCCCTGACTCTCTTGCTTCTGGCTACCACTGCTTCAGGGCAGAAGTGGTAGTGCTAAGAATAATATACATACTTTATTTTACAAATGTGAAGACAGGTAACATATTGTGGAAAAGTGTGTGTTTACAATTCAGTTGGTTTTACTGTAGGCCCTAATTTAAATTCTCTTTCTTGTGTAATCTGGCGAGATTGGTTGAGTTGATATGGGTCTTTATCATCTATTCATTCATTTATGTACTTGTGGTTTCATTTGAATAAACATGGTACTTCTATGTTTCGTGCAGAATCTTCTAAGAGTTTGAAACAAGGACTTTTATTTTGACAGTAGGGCACCCTGAAACAGGAAGGCCTACTGAAGTGTAAGAGCCAATCCAGGAAGTAGCAGAGTAGCATGCATGTTACGAGTAGTGATGCAAAGTCCGATTCATTTCCGCGAACCGGTACTTTTCGGACAGATCGGCTCATTGAACCGGTTCAAAAAGCCAATTCATCGGTTCCTGACGTCATCAAGCAATAACGTCTCTACGCATTTATTTTCTAACAACTCTGTGCCATATTGTATCAATGAAAAATTCAAATAAGTAATTTGTGTCAACGCATATTGAAACATTCAAAAATAAAGTTATTTGTGTGAAAGCATATTGCTGATTATTGCCATATAATTCACTTAAGTTAATGGTGTTTGTGGTCACAGTTTCATTCGTGGATCCTCAGATACGACTGACTGAGCAATATTGACTAGCCTACAACTTGGATAAGATTCCTAAAAGTTTCACACCTACAGCACACATTACAGACATTGATGCACAAACGCGGATATGTTCTACATGTCTACAGTATAAAGAATGAATAAACCAGTCTTATAAACTCCTTGATTTCGCTTAATCAACTTTAAATATTATATGCATGCACAATAAACTATTGTAAAATTTATTTATATCACTTGACAAAAAGGTTTTTGCAGGTTTTAATAAAATGTAAATTAATAATAGTCATAATAAACAAGCATATTTCCAGTACGCGCCTCAGGCTTGCACAGTATCGTCAACTCACTCATCAGAATCTTCGGTAATCCTCGGCATACTTCGCCACGGCTCATTCGGTTCTTGTTGAGTCCTCGGTAATCCTCGGCAAACTTCGACAGCTGGTTGAACCGGCTCATTCAGTTCTTTTTGAGTTGGACGTGCTACTTGGCTGTGCGTCCTGCGTCATCAACCCGGAACTAAAGTTCGATTCAGTTCGATTTGTGAACCGGCTCAACCGGTTACTTCCTGAGAACCGGCTCAAAAGACCGATTCGTTCAAGAACATAACATCACTAGTTACGAGCTCCTGTTAGAACCAAATGGAACGTGTCTGGAATTATCAGTTTTTTGAGGATTGGTTTCAGATTGTTGGTTTTAATCTTCTCATTTGAAGTGGTTTATGGATTAAATGCCCATCTAAGATCAGGAGAAGACTTATTTTTGGGTCTTTCATCATGTATGGCAGAGTGGATTATTTCTCTTTTTTGGATAGTCTAAGGACTGAGGACTTGCACATAAGGACTATACATTTAACTGTTTGACCAAAGACTCTCGTTAAGTGTTTGTTTTTCTGATTTGATTGTGATTTGCGATGGCGCCGACGGTGATGGCTGCCTCCGTTTATTCACTCATACACTTATTTATCTAACACACATACTCAGTCTATATTTCAATTTGCACATAATATACCTGTACATACAACTGTCTATTGTTCTATACCTGGACATACAATTGTCGATTGTCGATTTGTATATTTTTTATTCCTTATTTTACTTGTTCTATTTTTTATTTATTTTTATTTTTTATTATCTGTGTTTTTTGTTCTGTCACTGTCATTCTGTTACACTGTGGAAGCTTCTGTCACGAAAACAAATTCCTCGTATGTGTAAACATACCTGGCAATAAAGCTCATTCTGATTCTGATTCTGATATTACTATATTTTGTAAGCTTACCTGCTTATTTCTGTCTTGGTTTTCTTTCAAGCCTTTATATAGCTGCTTTGCTATTCATTCATGCATAGTGAGTTTCCCGAACTTTAAAGTAACCACTGGTTTGCAACCTAGCTTTAGGTACAAAGGGTTCTGACTCTCATCACTTTGCAGTCAGGATAGCCAGGTCCTTCCAGCGCTTCATCCAAAAATTAAAATTCTGTCATTAATTACTCACCCTCATGTACCGTAATTTTACGAAGCTACGAGAATACTTTTTGTACACAAAGAAAACAAAAATAACGACTTTATTCAACATCTCGTCTCCTTTGCATCACCCTGGTGCCATTTTGGAGAGTATCCACTGAACGTAAACAGCGTATGCTGTTCTGTGTCAGCTGCGTCATGCGGATACATTGTTTTCATTCAAATCAAAGCGTAAACAACGTAGAAAACGTATCCGCATGGCGCAGGGCTCTGTAATTTCTTGTGTGCATTTGTTATATTGCTGTTGTAGTAGCAATATAACAAATTTTTTGTCTGTGTAGTACAGACAAAAAAGTTTATTATGTTTTATCAGCACTGTTCTATGGTTACATATTTATGATGTGTATTTTTATTTTTTAATTTTCTTTCCTTTTTCTTTTTAATTATTTCATTTTTAAATTCATTTAAACAAAAAAGAGTAATAAAGAGAAGTACAATCAAAACCTTATATTATAATCACATTGCACTTGAATAAAGTTGATGATGCAATCTTCCGGTTGTCCTGCAGGTGACCTCATAACTCTGTCTTCTTACGATGCACTGAGGGCTTTACGATTACTCCAGAGCGCTCGTAGTTCCCTTTCATGGGAACTTCGAACTGCATCCTCTAGGGGGAACCAAATCAGCATATTAGAATTATTTGATGCTGAAGACTGGAGTAACGTCTCAGGTTACTTATGTAACCATGGTTCCCTGAGTAGGGAACGAGACACTGCGTCCTCTAGGCTTCCTGCCATGCTTCGAATGCAAGCTTCAGACAAAGAAGTGAATGACATGTTCTCCCTGCGCCTATTTATACTATAGTCGCACCGGTAGTGACGTCATGGCTGTCGCCGGCCAACGTGTTGTTGGTGTTTTTTCAATGTATGCTTCAGACACGGGTCACGACGAGGCGTTCCCCATAGCGACCCCTAGAGGATGCAGTGTCTCGTTCCCTACTCAGGGAACCATGGTTACATAGGTAACCTGAGACAATCTGCGATGATTTTCAAGTGCTACTTAAGTTACGATGCTTTTGGGAAACAGACCGTTATACTAGATCAGTCGTACGATTGTTTTTATGATCGTCTTAGGCTTACGATGCTTTGGAGAAACGCAGCCCTGGACGATGACATCACTGAATCATCAATGAACTGACTTTAACTGATAAACTGACTGTTTTCTATCGTCCTCCTGCATTATCAGCACACACTTTGCCTGTTTGACTCTGTAAAGCTGCTTTGACACAATCTGTATTGTATGAAGCGCTATAGAAATAAAGGTGACTTGACTTGACAGCAGCATTATTTTGCAGGTCATTTTCAATAGATGCTTTTTTTGGACGGAGGATAAAGTCCTGAAAGTCACAGCCCACATGAAAAATACTATAGTAATTTATAGTAAATACTATAGTGTTTTTGAACCATAGCCTACTATAGTAAAAGTACTTGAATTAATTTGTTGTGGTAATTCTATAGTTGCTGTGGTAATATAACAACTATAGTAATATAAACAAATTGCTTTACCCAATACTGTACTAAGTTTTCTACAACTATATTATACTACAATACCTACACTACAGTTTACTGTAATAAAAACTAAAGTAGCCTATACTACAGTATTTATTACAGTTTATCACTATAGTTAATACTACAGTATGCTGTAGCATTCATTAACAGAGTGTTGTAAATACTATAATATATATAGTATAATACAATTTACTATAGTATGGTTCAAAAACACTATAGTCCTTTTTTCATGTGGGAGTGTGTTTCCAAAGTACCATGTACTCTTACTTGAAATGTCAAGGAAAATGTGATTCCTCATGATGGTTTACTGAAGTGTTTTATTCTGTTATCGCTCAATCTTGTATGCGGAACCACACTGGCTGACTGTAAGTTACCGTGGCCGAGAGAGCTCTGCAAATGAAAAAAATATAAAAAATAAAACATGCAAATAGAAAAACACCAGTAAATTATCAAAACATCTTCATCAGTTTGACAACATATGCGCTGCAAATATTCACAACACAACCAAATACAAAAACGCGCTGCAAATATATAGAGAACCGCAACAAGTGCCGAAGCTGGCTGGGACACGCTTCAGTGTCTACTGTGAAAGCTAAGATTTTGGATCATGAACATCTTGATCATATGATTCCACAGCTTTTTTTTTCTCTCTCTCGATATTATTAGCCTAAATAAGCTGACGAAATACACCTACTGTAAATGTAAGCTGGCTAAATTACTTTTACAACTTCCCTAACGAAAATTAACCATGGCTTTACTATTTAGAAAACATGGTTAAACCATGGTAATCACAAATTGCACTAAGTTTAACCATGGTATTTGTGTGGTTATACAAATGGTAGTCACCAAAAAAAAAAAAAAATTATGACGGTAAAATGGTAAACGCCAAAAACATAATTACTACACTTTTACTATAATAAAACCATGGTTAATTTTCGTAAGGGTTGTTGGGGTCTCCTTCAAACATTTGCGTTGTGGTATAGCCTACTGCTTGCGGTGCGTTTCTGTATTTAGTTGTGTTGTGAGTATTTGCAGCGTGTGTGTTGTCAAACTGATGAAGATGTTTCCTTAATGTGCTGTAGTGATGTTCGGTTCTTGAACGAATCGTTCTTCTGAGCCGGTTCTCGGGAAGTAACCGGTTGAGCCGGTTCACAAAACGAACTGAATCGAACTTTAGTTCCGGGTTGATGACGCAGAACGCACAGCCGAAGTAGCACGTCCAACTCAACAAGAACCGAATGAGCCGTGGTGAAGTTTGCCGAGGATTACCGAAGATTCTGATGAGTGAGTTGACGATACTGTGCAAGCCTGAGGCGCGTACTGGAAATATGCTTATTATGACTGTTATTAATTTACATTTTATTAAAACCTGCAAAAACCTTTTTGTCGAGTGATGTAAATAAATTTTACTGTTTATTGTTCATGCATATTATATTTAAAGTTGCTTAAGCGAAATCAAGGAGTTTATAAGACTGGTTTATTCATTCTTTATACTGTAGACATGTAGAACATATCCGCGCTTGTGCATCAATGTCTGTAATGTGTGCT
>NW_015625598.1:206323-221533 GCF_001515625.1 Sinocyclocheilus rhinocerous | reverse complement strand
CTGTGACCAAAAAAAACAATAATTTTAAGTGAATTATATGCAATAATCAGCAATATGCTTTCACACAAATAACTTTATTTTTTGAATGTTTCAATATGCGTTGACACAAATTACTTATTTGAATTTTTCATTGATGCAACATGGCACTGAGTTCTTAGAAAAGAAATGTGTAGAGACGTTATTGCTTGATGACATCAGGAACCAATTAATCAGCTTTTTGAACCGGTTCTTCACTGCTGGTGCTTTTTCTATTTGCATGCGTTTTCCTAAAGTTGCGGCGCGTTGTGCTCTCTCGGCCACCGTAGTAACTGAGGTGAGGTTCGTGAGCAGTGTTGCCAAGTCCGCGGTTTTCACACGGAATTAGGCTACTTTAACACCGTTGCCGCGGGTTGAAGCGACCCCAATAACGTGATATTTAGCCCCTGGAATGCGAGTTTTAACAGGGGAATCCTGCCACCCCCTGAACACGATTGGGATAGTTTTGAGTAGCAATTGGGCGGGTTTATTGAAACCTGGCAACCCTGTCGTGAGGTCAGATGGGCGGGAGATATAAGAGCTATATAAGATGACACAATTTAGAGGTCTTCAGAGAGTGACAAAGAAAGCTCTGCCTGAGCAACACCCCGAGTATATTGTTTAATCTCGTGCTGTGAGTGTGAGGATGGGCGTCCCGGTGTCTGCTGCTGTGACTCTAGGGCTGCTGTTCTTCTTGTCTGCGGGACTGAACGAGCAGGTGGCCGAGGGCTGTAAATGTCTTCCAAGACACCCTCAACAGGTGTTCTGCGAGTCTGATATAGGTAAGTCAAACGCATGCATAGCTAATTAGGCGTCTATTTGATGTCTGCATTTACATCTGCAATACGTCTAGGACGTTTCCTATCAGATGTCAAATAGACGTTTAGAAGATGTTTTAAGATGCTTATTTAGAATGCATGCAAAACTGACATCTTAAAGACGTCTATCAGATGTTTGTACACAGCAGATGCTTTCCAGATCTTTAACAGACCTCTTGCAGACATATGTGTGCTGTCTGGGTGTAGGTGCCGTATACAAATCTGTAGGGTGCATGCTGCTTTGAAATAAGAAACTACACATCAGGTTTATGGAGAGCAGTGTCGGGCAGTATAGGGTTGCACGGTTTACCGGTACTACGGTAGTAGTAAGGCTCCAATACTGGCGTTGCCACTGTATTTTTTTTTTTAAACTGCAGTATCTCATTGCGGTTCCTCCGTAAGTAATGTAGTATGTGGGGAAGTCGCTAAAATGTTAGAACACTTGTGCATGCAAATAAATACAAATGCGTCTTTTTCTTTGTCCTGTCGACTTTCTGCGGTGCAAAATGCTGTAGAATTCGCGCCTTGCACCGGGTTCACACTGGATGCGCAAGCAGAGCGGGAGCAGCACGCGCACATTGAGCTTCCACACTGGCAGCGTGATGAGGTGTTTTCGTGCAATTAAAATGTTTTCCACAGCGCTGAATGTCATATGGTGGTTGTGAAACACAGAACAGCTCACTTGTTTGATTTTTATGGTGAAATTGTTATTTTTCGTGTTTTCTCGTGTCCATTTTGAACAGTGCCGATCCTAGACTTCTGGGGGCCCTATGCAAAACTGGGGGGGGGGGGGAGTGGGGTATGAATGAAATGCATTTGTTCTTGTTTCACTCAGTCTCGAATCGCGCTCGTGGAAAACGCTTGAGAAACATTCTCTTCTCTCGAGTTTTTGGCGGATTGGAACAGTGTCTCTTCCGCGGCTCGGTACGGTTTCTATTATTATTATTATTATTATTTTTTTTTTTATGTTGAAAGGGCGACAGTGCACTGCATTAAAAGAAATGATCATTCATGTTTTCATAACCGCTAGCCAAATTAAAAAACGAAACCATAAAATGAAGTCCTCTTTGAGAGCAAGGGTGCCCCCTGGTGTTTCGGGGGCCCTACGCAGTCTGCAAGAACAACGCACTGTGCTTTAATTCAGTGAGTGGCGCAGCAAAAATAAACTCAGCGCCGAAACTATCGCTGCGTGCAGTGAACACTCTAACCTGTTAACATGTGCGCCGAAATAAATACGCGCTGCTATATGTCCTGCATCTCCACAACAGCGTTACAACGCCACTGCTTTGGGGCGTGTCAATTTTAGGGCAGAGCACGCCTCTGAAAACAATGTTTACGCCCTATTTGTGTTTCATCTTCTTTTAACGGCGGTTCGCAAACTAAACATTATTGGTGCCATCTAGGTACAACCTAAAATTCAAAATGATGAACCGTAGCCTATATGCTATAGATGGGTGAGCGCTGTAAAAGCCTGTAAATACGCAACGGCTTGTGAAAGTAAACATTGCCATTTTGTTTTGCATAATTTTAATAAAGTGAAAAACCTGGAGAAAAAAAAGCCTGTCATACTTTTTATTGGTGTGTATTTTGTTTTTAACAATTTTAATATTGACAAAATATAGCTAACATTAAATATACACGCCTAATCATTTTTACAAATACATATGGTAAAATAAAAAGAATAATATAAATACTGTGAAAGTATTGTCTATAATAATCTGAAATGTTTTTATATGACGGTTTGTGATGTTATTTATTGTGTCTCGCTGCTTCTAGCGTTCTGGGACGGTCCGTTGAGCTACAAGATCACAGAACATCTCAATTCTCACAAAGATGCGTTCTGTGTTCTCGTGTCCTTCTGAGTTTGTTCTTTCAAGGTAGCCTGGCAAGACTGGTCTCCACGAGAACACAAGTCCATTCTTGGAATTGAGAAACGGTGAATTTCAGTCAGAGTTGTGCGACACAATCGCCGTTTACGGATGCCATAGGAATGAATGAGAAATGCCGTAAGCTGTGTCCCACCTGTCGCAAAAATTCAGTGACTTTTCTCTTATAAAATGGCAACAGTACAAAAGTATTGTTTAGTGTAAAACATGTTGGAGATTATAGAAATATTCTCTTTTAAAAACAAGGATCTAATTTTATAGTTGTTAGGCTTTAACCCCGAGAAACAGATAGAGCCGACTAAGGTATGTTCAGGTCTAGGAGGACAGACAGAAAGTGCGGATGTACATACACTGCTTTTGAACAGCATATGTACACCTGCAGGAATGGCCCTAGTAAGCACCTTAAATTCTTTTAATGTAATAGGTATTTTGTATCTTGAGAGAAAGTCTGCAAATGTAAATAAAGTCCCTTCATTATTAAATAACTGACTCCCTAATATTTAATCCTCAATTTTTCAATATGATTATTTTTAGCTTGTTGCCTCAAGTCTAAAAAAATAAGCAGAGCTCTTTTCGCCCTCTTCAAGCAATTTCCTTCGAGACCTAATAAAAGCTCCTTCAGCCTTTTGTTTGTAAATTTCCTCAAGTTTAAGTTTCTGTTCAGTGAGTTCTACTTTATCGAATTCTGATAATTCTTCTACTCTTTTAGATAATAAAGTAGATATTTTAACTAAAATTGTATCCTCTTCAGCTTTCCTCTTTTTTTGCAAACTCGCTACAGTACTTCCTAAAAAAAATTCCTACTTCAAATTTGAGAAGTTCCCAATTGCTACAATATTTTTTTTCAATTTTTGCTTTATTCCAATAAGTCAAAATTATTTTTTCTATGCCAGTAATTACTTCGTTATGTTGAAGTACTGAATTATTTAATTTCCAATATCCAGACTTTTGAGTTAAATTCACAGAAGATCTAAAGGGAATACTTATTGAAATAGCCTTATGATCCGAGAATGGGGATGGTATTATATCAGTAACAATATTATCTAAATCCTTAGCTGTAAGCCAATAATCAATCCTGGACTGACTAGATAAAGAATTATTACTCCAAGTAAAGCATTCTTGTGTTGGGTGAGATTTTCTCCATTTGTCAATTTAAGAAAATTTCTCCATAAACGTAATTACATAATCAGGGCTTAGATTTCCAGCCTGAGGAGGTAACCTACAGTAACCTGTTGTCCAGGACGACATTGAAATCACCTCCAAAGATCAGAGAAGAGTTAGGATATGTGGCTAACATACGAGTCACCCGATCACCTAATCTGTCAAAAAAGGCATTATTTTCTCTTTGTTTTTCTCTTTGTAAGTTGAAACCATAAACATTAATAATAATACAGGTTGAATTTAAAATTTCAAGGGCAAGTAAAATGTAATGTCCAGATGTATCACACTCAGAACTTAATATTTTCCCTTTAAATCGATTTTTCAAGATGCAAACCCCAGCAGAATGAGTAGTGCCGTGAGATAACCATAAATCTAGTCTCCATTGCGACCTCCAAAAATGTACATTTTGAATATCAGAATGGCACTCTTGTAGGAAACAAAAATCTGTATTGAAGCGCTTCAAGTACAAAAAAATGGCTTTCCATCATGTGGCGCTGTTCTGAACAACGGCGAGTATCTGCTGTCAGGTAAAATAATTTACTATCTGAAGGCAGAGTTTGAGTTGAAACCGAACACGCTGATTCCTGATGCTGGTTGTGAACATCAGTTGAGGCTGGGTTGTACTTCACACGTTATGCCCTGATTTGCAGTCTGGATGAGTCTGTGCAAGTCGGAGCCAGTCTGCAGATTTTGGGCAGTCTGAGTTGACCGATTTCACAGAGAATCACAGTGAAGTCAATTATTCAACTTCAGTTTTTTTTTAATTTAAAAAAAAAAAAATTTTTAGCTTCAGACTTTAATATCACTCGTTTAATATTGAGCCGATTTTAGAGCACATAGTTTTCACTGATTTAATGGGACAGATATTTTCCTTTAAAAGCACACACAACCAACAAGTTTATTTTAAAAACACAAACGTAAGGCTAGAATTCACTACATGACTTTTGCCCAGATTTTTGCCCCAGTTTACAGTCTAAACTGTAGCTAGATGCCGAAAGTCAGAGCCAGTCTACAGATTTGAGTTAACAGATTTCATAGAAAAATGGCATAGTCTATGATTTCAACTTTATTTTTTTTTTTTTTTTTTTTAGCTTCAGACTTTAATATCACTTGTTTAATATTGAGCCGATTTTAGAGCACATGGTTTTCACTTATGCGTCTCCTAGCAACAAGACACATTTCTGTGTGAGTTTGTGGTGTTTGGGATGAGTTCAGAGTCTGTTAGTTTGTAAACCTCAGTTTTTAGCGTATTAGATCCATGTTTTTTTTTTCTTTTTTTCTTCTCTGTAACCATTTACAAAACCAGTCCTAGTGTATCGGTTTAGATATATTAAGTCGTATAGTGTATTCCAGCCAGCTCAATTAAGCCTAATGTTCCATTTTTAATAGCTCAAAAAACATTTAAGAACTTGATGACACCTCTTCTCTGTAACCATTTACAAAACCAGTCCTAGTGTATCGGTTTAGATATTAAAAGTCTTAGTGTATTGCAGCCAGATCAATTAAGCCTAATGTTCCATTTTAATAGCTCAAAAAACATTTAAGAACTTGATGACACCTTTCATAAGTAAACCATAATTGTCCTCCGTGATGTTACACAACTCAAAGAAAAGACTCCTTATCCAAGACCTCAAACCTGAAAACACTTATGAATCTCAATGGGGCATGAGGGTTCAATAAGTGAGGACCTCTCTAGGTACAAAACAAGTTGTGTGTGTGTGTATATACAGTAAAAACTAACTGTAAAAACAAAAAATAGAGATGCATAAGAAAAATGTTTTTTTTTTTCCACCTAAGGACGTGTCATGGATGGAGTGATTGTTTTTGGTTTATGTGACTTTATGTGGCCTTGGGACCAACTCTCCTCGGTTCAAAAGGGGAACCTCAACATGTATCGGAGAGGCTGTGTCTGTGAGGTAATAATCCAAATCATATTTTTTACAATAGTTCACCATAGTCTCAAGATTTTCTGCCATTTTTTGAGTGTTGTCAAATGTGTATTTAAACCCTGGGTTCAGATCATTTTCAGAAAATGTTGTAAAAGATTTCCATGTTTAATGCATCAACGAATTTGACAAGGACATCCCAGATGCCATAGAGGAAGTTCTCAACGCCTCTTATGATTAAACATGCTTGGTAGAGAAGAACCCAACCATGCTGACCTAAAAGACAAACAAGCTTCAAGTCTCCAGATATTCCTAAAAACGTGTTGCATTTGCCTACTTGGTTTTGTAATTAATACTTGGGGGGGCCCTTGCATTAGCCACCGACTGTTATCAGTGATTTTGATTTATTGTTGTTTTTGTAGTAAAGGTTGTTGTGTTATGAGCATTGAGAAGTGTTCTCTCAAACTGTGATCTCTACAGATTGCATCCTGTACTGGAGCGTCCTGTTTGACCAAGAAGCTTCAAAGAAAGTGTCTGATAGGAGTCAATAATTTCCTCGGTCTTGTTTATGAAGAGGCTCTTCAGTCTGTGTGCCTGCCATGCAGAGACGGCTTCTGCAGATGGCGAAAAATGATTGGTAACTACAAAAGCTCCTAAAATGACGCCCTGAAGACCAAGTGCATCAGCCAGTTTGGACATCTGGAGCGTCCTGTTTGACCAAGAAGCTTCAAAGAAAGTGTCTGATAGGAGTCAATAATTTCCTTGGTCTTGTTTATGAAGAGGCTCTTCAGTCTGTGTGCCTGCCATGCCGAGACGGCTTCTGCAGATGGCGAAAAATGATTGGTAACTACAAAAGCTCGCTAAAATGACGCCCTAAAATGACTAAAATGTCAACTAAAATGACGCCCTGAAGACCAAGTGCATCAGTCAGTTTGGACCTTTTGTGATTCCGAATGCTTAGATTCTTAAATGAATTTAAACATTTAATGAAGCTTTGCAATGCAGTCAGCAAATGCATACAGAACTCTGTTTTCATGGAGATATGCCATTAACCATTAAACTGTTTTGCATGTAAAAGCGTCTGTGTATTTAATGGGAAATGTGAGCATGTGTATATAAATATGGATGTTCTTAGTGGCAATGCTTTATATCCAATGCATTCATCTGGCATTGTTTTTTTTTTCACTTTTCGGTTCTGATGAGCATGGAGTTAAATATGAAAAATGACGAACGGCAACGTATAAGGTTCCTTACTAGAAAGATGTCACTAGAAACAACATATTAGCTTATTTGCAGAAAGCTGGTAATGATTTTGAAGTGGTATATTGAAACGCAGTGTGTGTACGCTGCATAGAGGGGCTGCTACTGAGACCGATTGAGACTTAGTTTTCATGTCTTGGGGTCAGAAAGCCTAAAAAATTTATATCAAAAAGCCCCTACATCACATGTCGTTCAGGAAGGTTTTGAGAAAAATCCTCCTCGCTCATTCAAAAACAAACGCCAGCATATTCAGTTGTCAGACATGACTGAAACAGCCAATGGGACTGGCTTCTATGGTCAGATAAAAGTAAAAAAAAATAGAGCTTTTTGGCAGGAAAACATACCTGATGGGTTTGGTGCAAACAGGGATAAAATGTAGCCCATGCCCACAGTTAAATATACTGCTGGATCTTTAATGTTGTGGGCCTGTTTTTCTGCCGGAGGTCCTGGACATCTTGTTCAGATACATGGCATCATGGATTCTAGACCAAAATCATGAAATCTAAACCATTGTCCTGATCTTCCTTCAGAACAATGATCCAAAACAAACATCAAAATCGGCACAATGTCTCATTGAGCACAAAATGAAGCTTCTGCCGTGGTCGTCTCAGTCTCCTGACCTGAACCTTATAGAAAATGAGTGCGGTGATCTGAAGAGACGGAGCTGTGAATCTGAAAGATCTGGAGAGATTCTGTCTGAAGGACTGGTCTCTGATCTCAGGTTTCCTCCAAACTCATCAGGCATTATAGGAGAAAACTCGGAGCTGTTATCTTGGGAAAAGGACGTTGCAATAATTGGGTGCCAATAATTGTGGCCAACGTGAACTAGAGAAAAACATTTTTCATAATGAGATTTTACCCCCACTTTCCGCTGTTTTACTTCAATGAAGGGTTAGAATTTTGTGGATTTATTGAATGAAAGACCAAAAGGATAAACGATGCAGATTTATTTTCACAGCCACATTTGCTCATATTTACCAAGGGTGCCAATATTAGTAGAGGGCATTGTAAGTTGTCAGTGTTACTAATCAAAACACAAACACAAAACCAATTTGGTTCTTCAGCGGCTCTTCGGAGTGGTTGAGGTGCTATACAGCACTGCTACCATATAAAGAACCTGTTAAGCCCTTGTATAGTTCTTTAAAGGTTCTCTAAGTCTCTCTTAGTTTAGTTGGGAAAGGATTAAAAAACATTAAAATACAGTGTATTTCCTGAAGATAGCGTGGTTCTCAACCTTTTTGCCCCCAAGGCCCCCGTGTAAGGAAATATTCCACACAAGACTTTTTTTACCTCAGAAAAGCATAAAACTTCAAAACAGCTTTTGCCATTGTAGTAAATTCCCATTCATAGCAAACATATGAGAGTGGAGTGACATCTTAAATCTAATGAGGAGAATGGGGTTCCTCTTATGTTTCTACATAGCTCCATTTGACAAAGGTGCTGTATAACACTTAAAGTGGTTCCCCTATGATTACAAGCCAATGAACCACCTTTAGTGATATTCACCACCACTTTTGTTTAAATTGCATATATATATATAAACTAATATATAGTATACAAAGTATACAAATAACCAAAGTGTCAAATATTTTGTTCTTTACAACAAAAGTACAAAAAATGTAGTTGTTTCTAATCAAATGAAATGAAAGGCAAGGTTGTCTTGTACTTACCATGTCCCTGTAGTTTGAGTAGAATGTCTGATCAACAAGAGGGAATTTATCTGCTCCCAGTTTCTTGTAGATGCTGATCAGTTGAGAAAACTAGGAGAAAACAGAGAATCAGTCTGGATGCAAATTTTGGCAATAATAGATCTTGAAGCGTTAAAACTGTCCTTTAGTGTCCATGCCACAATGTGGTCTGATCTGAACACACAATTTGTATATATGGGCCAGGGTGTTTTTACCGTGTGATGAGTATAGCGACATCATGGTGTGCAGGATGAGTGTCACTTTGAGGATTGAGGTTTTTTTGCCAGGTACAGAAGCTGTTGAGAGTCGTATCAGCGTGGTGAATGATCTTCAGCCCTTTCTGAAAACACATAAAAGTAGTAGTAAAGTAAAAGCAGTAATAATAATTTTAAAAAAAAAAAAAAAAAAAAAAAAAACGGCATATGTTCAATCTTGTCACACTGTGAAGTAGCCCCAGAAACCGATAGGAAGTTTTAATGCTCCTCACATTGACAGGATTTATATATATATTTTTTAAAGAAAAACACTGTACAAAACGAAATGTCTACTCACAGCCCATGGCTTGTCACAGAGGTTGTAAATGGACTCCAGCGAGTTGACGCTGGGGATCCCGGCATACTGCAAACCGATGATTATATTGCGGAAGTCTTCATTCTGTGCCATGCTATAAGCGTGCTGTTGCACCAACACAAAGTCAGGCTTGAAGGACCTGTGTGAATAATAATAATATATCGAGAACAGAGCAAACAGAGCAAAAGTGTCAGTCTATTATCTGTTTAACATTTTAAATGAGTAGTGTTTAATCATGTATGTACTGTGTTATAATATAATAATCCTACTGGCCAAAACCACATTTAAAAAATAACTAGTTGCTTCTTTAAAAATATAATTAATAATAAATAGATTTTAATGGCAAGCTTTAATGTCAACAGATAATATCTTTTAAAGATGTTCTTTTAAAGATAAACATGAAGAACAATTTAATTATTTTCTGTTTCATGACATTCACTTTCTTTTAATCACCTCAGACTATAACTCAGGGCTTCATATAGATTTCAATATTTATTCAATATATATATATATATATATATATATAAAGAATACTGTCTTTTTGTCAACACTGTCAACTCTGTGATTATAATAAATTAGACCGAGCTGAAAATCTGCTCAAAAGCATTCTGTAGTTTCAAATCATTCATTCATTCAATGTTTATTACTGACACTATTCAAAAAGCCATTTTTGATTGTTTGTTTGTTTGTTTGTTGTCTGTACATAAAGTTAAAATAATAATAATAATAATGTGTTGGGAGTGAGTTTGAAAGAGACCAGAGAAAAAAAGAGAAAATAAATAAATAATAAAAGATGAGACGGATGAGTTCGCTAAGAGAGAGATGGTGATCTGAGACACTCCTGACGCTTTTCTGCTCAGATGAACAGAAAGTCTTTCACTGTATTGGGACTTCGACATGAGGAAAGCATGTTCTTCATATGATGCTATGATGTATAATATTAGAAACTGCATATACATACATTTTCTTAAGAAAATGTGAGTGCTTGATGAGGCAAGACTCAGCACTGCTTCTGTGTTCTGCGTGACTGAAAAGAGAGCCATGTCTGTATGATGCCACAGAGTTGAGATATGGTATGGCTTGTTAATGTTGTTACACAGTTGCTAGGGTTTTCTAAATAGGGCGTTGCTAGACAGTTGCCATGGAGACATCTGAAGACTTCTGGCCAGTCTGAGTCAAAAGAGTCATCCTCTCTATGATGTTCTGATCCAGAGATAGTCCTCTCATCCTTTTTCAATGGATGCTTATGAAATGGTTGCTAGGGTGCTGTAACTGGTTGCTAGCAAGTGGCTATGAAGTTGTTATGTCACTAATTGCTTATTGTCAAAAGAGCCCACCCTTGAGCCTCTATGGCTTTCTGATCCAGAGATATGACTTCAAAATTTGGTTCCAATGTTAAGCCTATGGGACTTTTTCACCTAGTTTTTTTGCCCGCCGATCACTTAAAAGTCATAGCACATCTCTCCTTAATAAGCTGCATGATTTGACACCTCATTCATGGGTCAAAGACAAACGGTGAGGTACGAATCACACACCTAAGTTTTGTCTAGAAGAAGAAGAATAAGTATGCAAGAGAATAGTAGTGATGCTTTGCTTCACAAGCACCACTAATGATGAACAAAACATATGCAAAATTAATAATAATTTTAAAAAAGAACACCAGCATGTTTTCAAGTGTTATGCAAGTGAATTTAAGTCAATATTTTTTAAAGGCAGATGATTGTCTGGTCATATCAACACACACCCACATCAGTACAAGACACATCAAACCCATACTGATGCCTACACACACACTCATTAGGAGTGTCAGGTAATGGGAAAATCCACCCGCTATACTCATTTAAAACAGTGCAAACCCTCCTGCATGAGTAAGCTGCACAACCACAGTGGCATATAGCTCTGCTTATGGTAAGCTGTATTTTGGCTTCCTGTCTTTTTGATGAACCACATTTTGTGGTCATCATGACAGTAAATCACATCACCCTAAATCTTACTGTTATAATTGGTTTTAACATTTGAACTATGAAACATAGTTGGGCTTTGTGGGCTTTTACATGAGCAGTTGTTGTAACAGTATTTTTTAACAAATGAGGGCAGTATGCATCAGCAATATTTTTGGTCTATTTACCTGAAAGATAAAGATAAAAATCTTTAATCTTATACAGCAAATGTCTTTAAAACTTAACTTTCAGTTAAGGGCTGCACTAGAGTATACAGTCAAACCTGTCAGATAACACTTATGCAAAACATGGTCAGGTCAAAGTGTCTGAATAATTTTTGATCCCCAATTTTTTTTAACCAATTTTACTGGTAGTCCACTTTATGAAGAATTTTTGGGTATAATATGCCACAGTTTACTTTATTTTGCTATCCTCACTTACGTAAATGAAATATAGTGTCCTGCACCCAGTAGTAAAAAAATATCAAAAATTATATCTGGTGTCTGAATAATTTTTGGTTTCACTGTGTGTGTATATAATATGTATTTGTACATATGTGTATGTGTGTGTGTATATATATCTTTGTCAAAGCTACATTTATTTGATAAATTAATACAGTGATCAACCAAAAATTATTCAGCTGTTAAATTTAAGTACACAATTAGATAATACCAATTTAGATCAAACAATTACCAAGCAATGCTTAATTTTGTTCAGTCTGTGGTGTAAAAAGGTTGCATTAGGTCACAGTTTACCTACCCTCACTACCCTCACTTACGTAAATGAAATATAGTGTCCTGCACCCACTAGTAAAAAAAAAAATATATATATATATATATATATAAAATTATATCTGGAGTCTGAATAATGTTTGGTTTGACTGTAGATGCAAAGCTAAAACACAAAACAGTTTCCCTTAATGCCACATAAGTTACTGTCAGAACAGTTTGCTAGTTAAAAGGTACTTTATGTGATAACATCAAACTGAATACTGACTGATGGATAAATGCTGAAAACTGCAGAAAAAAATGGATATATGAATTTGATGGACTCATGCTGGATTCGCCGCTGTATTTTCTGATGATTATGTTGAACTTACCGAACCACTTTTGTTCCATTTCTGATCACTTGCATGTCCACACTGCATGTGCCATTAGCATGAGCCACAAGGTTGATCTCCGAGAACTCAGCCTGAAACAAAAAGAAACGTACAAATAAATATAGGTTACACTTTATTTGGATAGTCCGCATGATAGTCTGATGTTCATTCATGTTTATTTTGTGGTATAACTTGTAGTAAAGGGGAAGAGATTATCGCTCCCCGTTGCCGCTTGAACTCAGCAGGCAGATACAGCGAACTATCATGCCACATCAAAGCACCAAAACGGCATTTAATGTTTGGATTTCATGAAGAAATTAACAGAAATCAAAAGCTGATGATTTGTTTCTTTTCAGAAGTAAAAAATCACAAAGCTTATTGCGATTATTGAATGGGAGGCAATACAAAAATACTTAGAGAAGCTTTATTCAGGCATCAACTGAAAGTAGCATAGACTAAAATATAGATCTTGTGGTTTAAGAATCTATATAGACATACTTAAAGTTAAAAGGAACATCTGAATGTTCTGGGATATCTAAATTTACCTCACAATTTACCTCACATTTCTTCAATACCGCAAATAAGATATATTCTACTAACTATAAGTATCTTTGCAACTACATGTCAACTAACTCTCGTTAGAGCATTAGTAGACTGTTAGATCAGGGTTAGTAGAATAAGTTGCAAAGTTAGTCAGTAGAATGTGTGTTGGGGGACCATCCAAAATAAAGTGTTAGCAGATATTAAGCAGACAGTCTGTTAGTTGACTTGTACTGTAGTTGCAAAGAATAGTCAGCATAATGTCTAAAGTGGACTATTAAAATAAAGTGTACTTAAATATGTTATGTCTGCTGTTATAAACATGACAAGGATCTCAATATGTATTCAGAATCTTGGTCTGCCCAGTCAAACTTGCAATATTTATTATTTTTCATGTAAATGTCTACTTTTATACTAATTTGTGTTGCGTCTTCAAACAGAAAATAGTCTATAAACTAAAGTCATTGACTCTTATTTTTTTAATAAACATCTTTAATAAAGACGAGTAAATAGTAAGATGTACTGTACATTATCTTTAAAAGGTTATTATTATCTACTTGACATATTTTTCTATTGTTAATTATATTTTTAAAGAAGAAATCAACTAACAAAAAGTAAGATTAATACTATTATTATACATAAATAATATAAATCAACTAACAAAAAGTAAGATTAATACTATTATTATACCAAACACCTGATAACAGCAGTTCCTGTCTGCATGCAGTTCTGTAGATCCTTCTGAAGAATATCAAAGGCTGAGTGGAGGTGGAACCGGCGTCAGCTTTCTGTCATTCAGCAAAGCGCTCTGTGTTGTGTCAGTCACTCTCTCTGTAAGTCTTATTTGGTGTTGTTTGTCCCAATAAGCTCCTCAATAAGCATGTCTAAGGCTGAGGCTAAGACAAAGCATTTAAAAAAGGGCGAGAGTAAATTGCGTTACAGGCTGTGTGTTCCTCCCTGCCCGCGCTACATTACGAGCGGGGATACACACAGTCTGTGCATGGTTTGCTTGGGAGTGAAGCACGCAGAGTTGGCTCTCGAGGGAGCCGAGGCGGAGCGGCAGCTGCACTCGTGGGGTTCGCAGGTGGATCTGGAAGAGGGAATGGAGATGGGCGAGTCCCTATCTTCTTCCTCACCTGTCAGATCCAGCGCTCGCTCTCTGGGTTCAGAAGCCCGTTCTGCGGTTTCTTCCCCCTGGGGAGCGGGCTCGACGCTCCGCCCTGTCTTCCGACGTGGAGAGCGTAGGGGAGGATTTGCCCCCTCAATCGCCCCAGTACGAGGAGCGGTTGGAGGTGGTTACTCGCGCTGTGGCCAAGTTAAACATCGACTGGCCAGCCAAGAAACAAGCCAAAACGCAGAAAAGTAAATTAGATGAGCGTTTTCTGCGGGCCAGGCCACCACCTCCATCCCGGAGCTTGCCTTTTTTTCCCCGATCTCCACACCGAGATGTCGAGATCGTGGGCTAGGCCATTCTCGGCCCGCCTCTGCATCCCCGCTTCCGATTATTATGGCAATGTTGCGGGGTTGAACGAGCGCGGTTATAGGGCGATGCCTCGGGTTGAACAGACGCTCGCGAGCTATCTGTCCCCGGGTGCGGCATCGTCCTTGAAGGCTCCGGCCTTGCCCTCCAAGCCGCTGCAAACAACTTCAGCGCTGGTGGGCAAGGGGTACGAGGCAGCGGGTCAGGCTGGTGCGTGTCTGCACACCATGGCGGTGTTACAGGCGTACCAAGCCGACCTGCTTAAAGAGCTGGATGAAGGTGAGGAGATCTCTCCACAGGATCTTCCTCCTCGACACCCCGCTTGTGCCTTCTGGCCTGTTCGGCGACGCCATCAACTCCGTTGTCGACAGGTACCAGGAGGCTCGTAAACAAGCTGCGGTATTTCAGTGGTTCCTCCCTCGCCGCACTCCAGCTCCCGCCCAGCAGCCCCCTCCGCGTACTGGCTCCTCGTACAGGGACACCCAGAAGCAGAGCGTCGCCTCGTGCTCCCCCGCGTCGGGACCAGGGGTCGAAACGACGCTCTGGGTCGAGGGCTTCAAAGCCGAAACCAGATTTAAGAGCTTTTCTGGAGGCTAAGAAGTCCTCGACCAAGAAGTCCTGACGCCAGTGCCTCAGGACTTCTGAGGGCAGGCTCCTCTGGGGTAGAGGTTCCAGGGCGTAGCGGTCTCCCACGAGCACTTCTCTCAGTTACCGCCTGGAAACGTAGCAGTGATAAGAGGCTCGCCACCTCCACGGAGGTCTCCATCCCCTGCCGGTGTGCCGCTTCAGGGCACCGAGCTAGCTGCTTCAATTACACCAGAGGTCAGTCTCGAGATACTGATTCCCCTCGAGAGACTGATTGCAGCG
>NW_015625598.1:196203-206199 GCF_001515625.1 Sinocyclocheilus rhinocerous | reverse complement strand
GTTCGATTTTAGATCTGCGTCAGTTAAGCCGTTCAGTCATGCGACTGAAGTTCAGGATGCTCACACTCAAACAAGTCGTGTCTCAGATCAGGTCCGAGGACTGGTTTGTCACGATCGATCTAAAAGACGCATACTTCCATGTCTCCATCCTTCCCATTCACAGGAAGTTCCTGAGGTTTGCTTTCGGGGGCGAAGCTTATCGATATCGGGTTCTTCCTTTCGGCCTTGCACTCTCACCCCTCACTTTCACGAAATGTGTGGATGCAGTTCTGGCTCACCTGCGACTCCAGGGCATCTGCATACTCAATTATATCGACGCATGAGACCCCCTACAGTGGTGGCTCAAGACCAAGGGGTTCTCCCCGAGGGGAAACCCGCTTCGCATGCTCAAGGTTCTTTCTGACTCATCCAGCTCCTCACGGACTAGACACTATGGTGCAGACTTGGCCGAGGCTTTTCCCACGATCGCTCTGCTCCTGGGAGTTCTGGAGAGAGTGCGCCGGGACGGGGCCCGTCTGTTGTTAGTAGCCCCATTCTGGCCGGGCCGAGTATGGTTCTCGGACCTAATTTCCCTTCTCGACAGCTCTCCATGGGAGATCCCTTTCAGGAGGGACCTCCTCTCACAGACGGAGGGCACGATTTTTCACCCCCGCCCGGAGCTGTGGAAGTTATGGGTGTGGCCCCTGAGGGGGCACAACTCGTTGCTTCTGGTCACTCAACTGAGGTTCTTGAGATCATCCTCCAATCCAGAGCTCCCTCAACTATATGCCTTGAAGTGGAAACTTTTCATTTCTTGGTGCGGAGACCGCCAGCTCGACCCAGCTAACTGCCCGGTTGGTACAGTTCTGGAGTTCCTGCAGGCCCGTTTTTCCGCAGGGTTGACCCACTCCACCCTAAAAGGCTACGTGGCGACCATTGCGGCCTACCACGCCCCTATTGGTGGACAGTCAGTGGGCAGACACCCCCTAGTTACACGTTTCCTCCGCAGTTTGCTGAGGCTGAGGCCCCCAGTACGATCTCGCATCCCCCTGTGGGACCTGGCTGTGGTGCTAGAAGCTATTTGTAAGCCTCCATTCGAGCCTATTGAAGAGATTTCTGATCGCTATCTCACTATAAAGACTACCTTCCTTCTGGCGATATCTTCTCTAAAGAGAGTTGGGGATCTGCAGGCCCTCTCAGAGGCCCCTTCTTATCTTGACTTTGCGCCCAACATGGCCAAAGTATTTCTTTACCCACGAGTGGGGTATGTACCTAAAGTTCCCTCTGTTACACCACAGCCTATCGTGCTATAGGCCTTTTGTCCTCCTCTCTTCAGGGAGCCCGACCAGCAGAAGCTTAACTGTATGTGTCCAGTGCGAGCACTGGACATGTACATCCACAGAGCTGCCCTGTGGAGAAGGGCGGACCAACTGTTTGTTTGCTATGGTCCCCCTAAGAGGGGTCTTCCTGCTACGAAGCAGACCCTCAGTCGGTGGATAGTTGATGCCATTACTATTGCCTACGAGTCCTCTGATCTCTCCTGTCTGGTGGCGTGGGCATACTTGTTCCCTTAGCGTTTTGATGCAGCTCGAGTTCCTGAAGGGGAACGTCTCCAGGTTACGCATGTAACCATGGTTCCCCGAAGGGAACGAGACACTGCGTCTCAGGTCATACTTCCGGCATCCCTGCAAGCGCTTGCTTCATTCCTAGAAGCTGATGCCGGTTCCACCGCATGTGCTTTTATAGCTTCCTGGTCATTACGTCAACCGCCCGTGACGTCTCGCCCATCTATTAGACTGATTACACATGTGATTCAGAGTGTGGTCACACTGAAGGCGTTCCCTTAGCGTTTCGACACAGTGTCTCATTCCCTTCGGGGAACCATGGTTACATGCGTAACCTGGAGACATTTTCATCATTATTTCATTAAAATGTAATAACTGTGCATAAATTTAATAGCTACATTTCCACTGATTTATCTGACAGCATCATTTGCTGAGGTGTCGACAGCATTTATCTGAAAATCATCAGGATTTTCATCATAGAAAATCATCCATATCTCCAATGTCATTGCCCACTGCATAATCAAAGTGTCATTTAGTTATGACACCACTGACATTTGGCATCACTGACACCTAAACTTGCACAACCTGTGTTATTTTTGAATTTGAATTATTCATTTACCTCTAACGGTTGTAGACAAGGTGGAGAGTGTTTTCTGCAAAGTAAACTAGTGATATATCCTCAGTTTAACTCTATTTTCTATAGTAAATGAATGTAACACCACCTTGTTTAGCTAATTATGTGTATTGCATGCAATCACATTAGTCATTTTAATTAAAGCTTGTGATTTTTAAAAACAATAAGCACCAGTAGGTGTGAATCGTGTCCCTTTATTCTCATTGTGGGCTTGTTAACATTCATCTGTTATGCAATGTGAGCAGTAAAACATGAGGTTTATATGTAGACGTAATAAACGTGGCTGTGGGAAGCTGTCTCTTATTTTATATGCTTAATTACTGCAGGATGGTCATTCATTGGTAATAAAATATCCAGCTATATTGTGGAAGACTTTCTTAGTCACAATGGTTTAGACTGCAAGTAAATGAACTCCAACCACAGCTCTATCATCTCTATGTTCTTGATCAATGACCAATTCCTACTATTACTCTTTGCTTTTTCTCTAGGTAAAAGACATCCAGCAAATCACAAGTGTTGGCACAATTCAGATCAATAGCATTGGCTTCAATTAGCAACGTGCGGTCTGGAATTTCAACGATGCAATAAAATGACAAGGGAGTATATTTATTTTGTAACTAAAGGCTACTGGAAATGATTGCACTGCTATAAAGACGATGGACCAGTCAGTGCAGTCATTGAAACATAAAATAACATGAAAGGTTTCTACTGTAACAGTGTTGCTCAGCCACAGGACCCCCATAAATATGTGATTCAAAGTCCAGACTATTTGAGTCTCAAATATTTTGTTGGAAAATATGTTTTGACAGTTGCTTGGTTTATATTTCTGCTGTTTTGCACTGAGTAGCACAGTCACGGTGAAATCTCATTGCTCCAAAATCCCACTTCACATGGCTGTATTTTACACATCATATCCATTCAGATTGATTCAATTGTGTGGCATCACACAGAATTTTGCTTCTATAGTGAGGACAAATAAATTACTGGAAATGTACTGCATCACGCCTATAAAGGATGCAGCATGCACTATAATTTAATAATTAATAGAGACTTGTTTGTGGGTGTTAGCAAATCGGTTGAAAACCACCAACTCAATATTTCAATGGTTTGTGTGATCAAACTGAGAATAATGTCCAGGTCTAAAGCTATAATAGATGCTTTACCTGCTCAACTTTGACATCATAATCTCCGTGGACCTTCTTCCCACGGAAAATCTTTGCCCTGAAAGACAAAAGAAAGACATTTTTTTAATTCATGAATCATTTCATGCATGCTTCTAGTGTTGTTCAATCAGTTTATGCAAAAACAATTGAACATCATTTACAACCCTGCTGTTATAATGACTGGAAAAACAATCAAATAAACAAACTGTGTAATTGCAGAGCTGGTGGCTGAGAAATGATAGCAATGCAAACAGCTGCTGTTTTGATGCAGCGTTCCAATCATTCGATTTTGCACTCCTTTTTGATAAGTGTGTACATTTCTGCATCTCGTTCATCTCTCTTTCACTCTCTCGAGCTTGTGTTTGGGTGTTATATGAGCAGTCACAGAGAAAGCAATTTGACAGCTCACTTTGAGCACACAACAGCGTAAAACAACCCTATAAAGATGAGAAGCAACTGCAAAACAGAGCAGAGAAAACAGATAAAAGAAGGAAAGATGGGTGATATGGAGGAATCCGTCTCTTTAAACCTCTTTATTACTGTGCTGAAAAAGCAATCCAGGGGCTCACCCTCAGCATGTCTTTCTGAACACTGTCTTTGTTTTTGCATAACTTTCAAGCACATAACGCAATATTGTCAGTTAATGTGAAGCAGTAACATGCTGACTCAATCTCAGTGTAAAATGTTCCCATGCTGCGGCTCAGAGGAGATGTTTGCACTGAAGCTGCGTCCATTGCATTGCTGGATGCAGAGCAGAAACAATGATTGATTATGCAATGCTGCCATCTAAAGGAAATAATTTGTGCATTGCGGATGCAAAGAAAGTAGTTCAGTGTCCAGTGCCAGTGAAGCCTGCTGATAGCACTATTCGATTAATTTTAATTTAGGTAGCACTGAAGGCAAACCCCTTCTCATCATGTCTCATCGAACAGAAGCTGTTTGGACCGGATTAGAAACAATCCCATAGTGCAAAACCATCAGTGATGAGATTTCCATAGTGTAATGACTGTGTAAATGACAGAGAAGCTGCATTATGCCCTGTGTTGATACCGTCTGGAAGACAAAAATAATGGTGAGTGATGCCAGTTTCTCTTTATGTCACACACAGTCCAGCATTGCTTAGTTTCCAAATCTATGAAAACGAGTGATCTTTGCTAAGGCATGTATCACTATTTCTATTGCTCTCGCCTGCTGGATGATTCACCCACCCAGAACCAGTGGATTATCGCAGACCCGCGGGGCGTTACGGAGCAATATTAGGAATATTTCCTGAGAAAGCCAACATACTGAAATGCTATTTAAACTACTTCTTCTGAGACTAAAATTTCTGACTGTATCTCCTCCTAGGGTTTTAATGCTGCAAGCCCCAAATTCGGCAGAGACCTGGGTGAATGTGTAGTTTTATGCTATATCTTTTCAGACTGATCAGACTTCTAGTTTTCGCATAATTAATAATCAAAAATCTAAAATTTCCCATAGACTTAACATTGTCTGAGCAAAAATGCCCCCAGAGGACAATTGCAGAGCCGCAGGATAAGAAATCTTTTAACTCCCCTCATTCACTTTCGTTTTCAGTTAAATTTACAATTAAATGCATACATTTCATTCATACTTACAAGCTAAACCAACATATCTGATCATTACCAGGTCAGGCCAGAACTCCTGAACAGCACTGTAGAAACTACACATAATGCACTAAAAACCATTCAGAGCACCTTAGCAACCATAAAGCGTACCCGGGCAACCAATCATAACAACCTAGTAACCAAATAGCAGAGCGAAGAACATAGCAACAGCCACCCACATCGCTCCATCATCATCGTGGACGTGAGTTCTGCGCACACAAGCAGCACTCAGGATTAGGCATGAGCTTTTTTGAATGTCAGCAAGTAAATAAATAAATAAGATAGCAGCTGTCTGTTATAGAACAGACCGACTGCAGGCAAACACTTTTCATGAAATGTTGTCATGAAATGCAAGAGAATTCCAAGACCTGCAAGGAAGAAAGGCGTAAGGCCACCTGCGTAATGAACAAGAGTGCTACACTACCAGAGAAAATGAACAAAATGAGCAACTATATGCTCTTGAAAATAAGCGTGTTTTCACAGCAGTGCCATAGAAGAACCATTCTGAGTGAACAGTAAACAAAATAAACTTTTTTTTTCTTAGTGTGAAGAACTAAAAATGGAAACGTTACATGGATATTAAAGGTTGTTCGTGGAGTGTTTTTGTGTACGCTGCTAAAGGACAATCTTACCATGTATGACCACTCTCATAGTGAGTGTAAAATCACGACACACACGCTGCAGTGCTGCACTAATCAATCAAAAGCAGCAAGCGGTTGCCATGATGCTGTTCAGGGCCAGTGAACCTTCACAGCCGCCGCTTCAGCGATCTCAGTCTTCAGAAACTACAGGGAGTCTGGCTACATTCACTACAGTGGTCAGTGATCCGTTAGCTTTAGACCGCTTTTAAGTGAACACACAAAAAGACACCAAACGCAAGTTTACTTGGAGCAACATGAGAATGAAAGGGCTTTAGGTTTCCTTTCTTATTGTCAGCTCACTGTGAAACTCACTACAACAACAACTGTACTTAACCCTGGTTCATTTGACCAGTTATTAATATTTAAGTTTTTTTTTTTTGTATAATGATTACCTTTGCTCAAGAACTCTAATTAAACTGGTGCATTTGTGCAACAGACCTGATTGATTCCTCAAATCATGTCTTGTTAAGGAAAGGTGTGCTGTTACTTTAAGTGATCAGTGTTATGATTTGCACCAGGCACACATTTTTTGGACTCTAATGACTTATAGTATGGACCAAAATACAAAAATACACAGTGTTGCATTAATTCATTAAGTATAATTAAATAACCTGAGACTTATTACATAAACCTAAAAATCAACAACTGAATATTTAAAGGTTTGTGTGATCAAAATGAGAATAACAACTATGTCTAAAGCTATAATAAATGCTTTGCCTGCTTTTATAATACTTTGGATTTTCAACTGGCACACAAAAAACACACAAATGCATCCTCATGAGTACACTTTGAGTCCATCTAAATCAACTATTAAAGCTTCTTCTTTGCAGAAAGTGTTCTTGTACTGTAGTATCACAAAATGAAGAGGAGCCAGTGAGCAGTAACGGTCTGGCAGCAGTTATTAATCATTGAGGTTAACCCTGCCATTGCTCCTGACGCGGTTGTTTGATGGTGCGCTCAAGGAGTCCTGCTGAACATTTGGCAATTAAGTCATTGTTTTTTTCTGCAGGCTGGCAGCCTTTTCAGGAAAACTGAAAGAAAAAATGGAAAGAAAAGGTTGTCGGTTTTTCTTTCTGGTCCATTGCCAGTTCAGCAGAAGCTGACAGCTCTTTGCTAAAACTGAAGATCTCATTTCATTGCCATACTGGAATATTCTGGATTATTCTTTCCAGAGAGCCAGTGATTAAAGAGCGCAGTCGAGCAGAACAAGCGTGCTATGAACACACGTGGATAATCTTTTACAGATTGACAGTAAGAGGAACTTGTAGGTCACCAGCTGAATAACTCTTCTGATTAGTGTTGTGAAGATTGAAGATGATGCAATCTGAGGTCAAGGCTCAGAAATTAATGGAAGCTGCTGAGAGTAAAATGGCTTGGAAAGTAAAAAATAAAAAAATAAAATACATAAATCTGAGAGTAAAAACTTTTTTTATTTTTTTTTTGAAGGAGAATTATTCAGGAGAATTGGTTTTAATGTATTTGATTTGATTGATACAAGGGTGACACATAAAGCCTCTATACACAGCTGGAACAATATATTGACCAAGCAACATTCAAGAGCAGAACTAACCGTTTTAAAACTACATTTGTGCACATGATAGCAAAAAATAGTAAAAAGGGATTTTACATTGAAACCCTGCATCAATAAAGACAGCATCAAGCTTGTTTCAAGCTGCAGGACATCCCTTAGCAAAAAGGGCACATTTCCCCACCCAGTTTTCACCCTCTGAAAAGAGAAAGTGGCTTGATGTCCTCCTCTGCGTCACTGCAGCTTACCAACAGCAGATAAAAGAGGGATACTAATAACCATCGACTCCTTTGATCCTGCCATTTGATAGAGTCAGCTGCCATAATTTCTGTGTGCGAATGAGAAGAGGAAGCATCCCAGTGAGCCAGTGAATCTCATCTGTGCTCTGGATGAAGCGGCAGTATTACTGATGCTCATGAGCCACATCGTTATGGCTATTAAACTATTCTGAGGAGTCAAAAACACACACACACACACACACACACACACCTCTCTCGCTCACTCACTCACACGCACACACACACACTCACACTCCCTCACTCACACACACACACACACACACACACACAGACACACACACACACACACTCACACACACTCACTCACTCACTCACACACACACACACACACACACACACACACTCTCACACACACACACACACACACACACTCTCTCTCACTCACACACACACACACACACACACACAAACAGTGAGCCTATAATAACATACATATTGCATCTGGTTGTCAGTTCACCTTTTAGTACGGAATCCTGTTCTGTACACACACAGATCAGTCATTTACAAGAGTGACATCCACGTTCTGTGAATTATATTTCTTCGTCTTCAATGATTAATTCTGTCATCATTTACTCACTCTCAAGAAGTTTCCAACATGTATGATTTCTGTCTTCTGTTGAACAAACAAAAAAGAAGATATTTTGAATAATGTAACTGTGACGAGTGGGGGCGGGGCCGAGAGCCATGGGAACGGAGCGAGGCCGGTGGAGTAATTGATAATGAGCGACACCTGCACCACTCACCGGTCTCGAGTCCCACGGAGGAGCTCCGGAAGGATAAAAGGAGTTACGACAGTGAAAGACGAGAGAGGACCAGGCCTGGACTTTATTTTGTGTTTTGGTTCTGTTTGTGCGCGACAGTCGGCCACAACGTCGCTCTATTTTGTGTTTATTTTATTATTAAAGTTTTGTTTAAATGTTCGGCGGTTGCCGCCTCCTTCCCGTGACTATGAACTGTGTTACATTGGTGCCGAAACCCGGGAGCAAGGAGGGACACGCTGTCAGAGAGCCCTCGCTGCTGAGGGGGATCACGGTGCTGAGGAGATCTGGCAGCAGCAACAAGCGGAGAGACCGCCGGTGGCTGCCCGAGGCGGTGGTGCTGGAACGATGGAAGACGAGGTGGGACGGAGAGCTCGCTGCCGCGCTCCTGGGTCGAGGAGGGGTGGCTGCCGTCCGAGAGGGAGCGGAGGAGTCGGCCCCGTTCGCCAGGAGGCCAGAGCCTGCTGCTGTCCGCCATGATTGGGGAGGAGCAGGGAACGGGGGACTCGCTGCCGGCTGCCCTCAATAGGAGGAGCCATCGCCGTCCGCCAGGAGGCGGAGGAACGGTGGGCCGTCCACCAAAGATGTCCAGTACCATCGCATGGCACCGCGAGTGAGAGCCTCTCAGCCGGTTGAGGACCAAGTGGCAGTGTGTCCGGGAACCGGACCGATAAATATATATATATATTTTTTCCCTCTCTCCTCTCTCTCGTATCTGTCTCTCCTCATCCTTCCGTCTCCTTTTCTCTCGCCTCGTCTGTTTGTTCTTACCCCCAGGTACGCCGCGGGAGTAGAGCGCAGTCTCGTGGGTACCCCCCGGCCTGCGAGGGGCGATGGGGGTATGTGACGAGTGGGGGCGGGGCCAAGAGCCATGGGAACGGTGGTTTAACTATAGTATTATTATTATTTATTTATTTTTGGTAGTAAAACCACACCAGCTAACAAAAATATGTGGCTGATACATAACTGCAACGTAACCTGATGACCAAACTAACGTTGTGGCAAATGGAAAAGTGAAATTCCTGTCACTGCCACTTTAATTACCCTTACGAAATTTAATCATGGTTTTATTATAGTAAAAGTGTATTAACCGTATATATTGGTATATTGATCACAATTGTATAACCACAGTTTTAAACGAGAGAGGACCAGGCCTGGACTTTATTTTGTGTTTTGTGTGTGGCAGGATTATGCGGCGCGAGGGACGAACTGCATGTTATGGGAAAAAAAAAAATACTACGGAAGTCAATGACAAGCAGCAACTGTTGGTTTCCATCAGAGCAGCAGCATCAAGAGGTTTCAATCTCAAGAAAAATATCTTCTTCTGTATTCAAAAGAAGAAACTCATACAGGTTTTGAAGAACATATTGATGACAGAATTTCATTTTTTCCGCATTCCGCATTCACCAAAATTCTATGCAGTGTCAGTGAGTACGGAACCCAACTGAACAACTAGTTAATGACATCAGAGATGTGTCTCTCTTTTGTGTCTCTCAAGGAAAGAGGTGTGAGACTCATTGGTGTTGGCAGATCTTGTTGAACAACAGCAAACAAGAAAAAGCCCATAATAAATCTAAATAAATCTGAATGCTTCATATTGAAAATAAGATATATACTGTATATATCGCAACCCGCAACTGCCACTTTAATTACCCTTACGAAAATGACCATGGTTTTATTATAGTAAAAGTGTAGTAACCTTTTTTGCCATATTGATCACAATTTGGATAACTGCAGTTTTATTGCAAATACCATGGTTAAACTATGGTTAGTGTAGCAAAATATATATAAATATATAATAGTA
>NW_015625598.1:188787-195321 GCF_001515625.1 Sinocyclocheilus rhinocerous | reverse complement strand
TATATATATTGTATATATAAATATATATATATGTTTTTTTTTTGGTAGTAAAACCACACCAGCTAACAAAAATATGTGGCTGATACATAACTGCAACGTAACCTGATGACCAAACTAACGTTGTGGCAAATGGAAAAGTGAAATTCCTGTCACTGCCACTTTAATTACCCTTACGAAATTTAATCATGGTTTTATTATAGTAAAAGTGTATTAACCGTATATATTGGTATATTGATCACAATTGTATAACCACAGTTTTAATGCAAATACCATGGTTAAACTATGGTTAGTGTAGCAAAACCATGGTTAATTTGTTGTTACCATGGTTTAACTATAGTATTATTATTATTTATTTATTTTTGGTAGTAAAACCACACCAGCTAACAAAAATATGTGGCTGATACATAACTGCAACGTAACCTGATAACCAATCTTACGTTGTGGCAAATGGAAAAGTGAAATTCCTTTTTTCGTCACCTTAGCGTAACTTTGTGTCATTGTCAGGTAACTGCGACGTCATAGTAATGTCGTGGATCAGATAGTTGTGCGTTGATAATCAGTTGCTAATTTTTATTTTTAAAATGTATTTTTCTATGGACGGCCATGCAGTAGCTAAACTATATCCTCTTTTACCCAAACTAATTAAAGTCTACTTCAACAGAAGTGAATGAGGAATTCAGACTCATTAATTATTTTCATTTATTAAAAAAATACCAACATGAACAACTACAACAAAAACACTAGGCATTAATATAAATATTAACTAATTATATTAAAGGAAATGCAGCAAACGATATGACCAAACTTTTGTCGTGACAAGGTAACATTGTGAAAACCGTAAAAGTGAAATTCCTGTATTTGTTGCCACAACGTAACTTTGTGACCATGTCAGTCAGTAACTGTGATGTGGCAAATACTATCAAAAATAACAACATTTACAATATTAACAAGTAATATTAAACATATTTACATGAAAAGCATTCAAGTTCGTTACTGAGCATCATAATAATAAACAGATATGCGTTATCAAGCGTACTTGCTAGCGGACAGATGATTACCCAAATAATCATTAACAAAAGGACTTCTAGTAGACTGTGGGTAATATTACTTAACAGAATGAACAAACAGACTGACAGTCAGTCAAAACCCCAATAAAATATAAATATTATTATTAATCATATTGTATATAAATATACATACACTCAGATAATGAGATGCTAGTGTGCATGATGTGTAACATTCATTAGCACTCGGGCAGAATGGCGAACAGACGCTGAGCTCGAATAAGACTCTCGCAGGTCTGATAACTGGAGTCTGTGCTGTAGAAACTCTACACTGTTAAATGGTTCACCTTTAAAGGCACTGTCCCTGTCCCTGTCGTTATAAATTCAGCAGATGTTAGCGACAGGAAGTGCATGGTGTGCCCTTGTTCTCAAACGTGAGCCCAGAATCTCTCAATGGAAGATACGAATGCTTGCTGGCAGGTCGTACTGCAGACATAGTGGCTGTCAGCGGCATTGATTGACTTTTTAAGGGCACTGATTAGACTGCACTTCAGCTGCTCTGAGCAACTTCATACTCTACATTGATTGAAATGAATAAAACATAAAAACACAGAACTAATGGAGTAGCTTTAACAGAACTGAAGTGCTGGCTTCGCATTGGTGTGTTGTTTCAGAACAATACTCATTAAAAAAAGAAAGCGGTCTCAGTGGAGACATTATTTGCAAGTGCTACTATTACTATTGCTTAAGCATTTGTACAAACCAGCTCTCATTATATTCCAGAAGTAATGTTGTTTTGCTATGGACATGAATGTTTTCATGCCCACTTATTCTAAGCGTTTTTAGGCTTGTTGTTTGGGCTTGGCTCAGATCAAGTTAAAGAGTTCCCTTATGAAAATTAACCATCCCAGCTAACACACAACGTTCCAGTTATGTAATTGGTGTTATTTCATGACTTACTGACAACAGAGGACGTTGCATGCTCGTAATTTCATTACCATCAAATTACCAACTTACATCGTCGTCAGTATGAACTCGTATAGTGATAAGATAACCAAGAATGGCCCAGTTATGTAATATGTTCATACTATTTTGGTAATTTCATGACTTATTGGAAACGTAACTGCAATGTCATGGGCCTGAAATTTCATTACCATTATATTACCACCTAACAGCGTCGCCAGCACGGCCTCCTAAAGTCATAAGATAACCAAGAACGTTCCAGTTACTGTATTCGTAATACTTTAGTAATTTCATGACTTATTGGCAACGTAACTGCAACGTCATAGGTTCGTACTTTCATTCCCATCAAATTACACATTCTTTTCATATGTTCTGATGACCGGAATTTGCTATTTATTAAACGTCAGTGGAAAATGTACATTTCCCTTAAGATAAAATCTGTTTTTTTCCCAACAAGTCAAAAAGTATATGTTTTTATATATGAATATAGATTCTCTCAGTTGTAGCAAACAAGTTCAACAACTACGTGAGATTGGTTAAAAACACGCAAATCTTGATGCTTTGGCTTCTTTTGGAACAATCTTCCATGCTGGAAAACTATATATGAACAAACTGGCACTTTTTTTTGTCTGAAATGTAAGTTAGGCAATAAATAATTGACAACGACCCACTGATTAAATGAAAATGAATGCATAGCGTAAAGTATTATTGCTTTACATCTCACAAATTTTCAACAATTAAGTGGTTCGGTTGTTACCAAGTAGATAAGTGTAAATACATCTATCCGCTTGAACTACCAAAATCAGCTTTTTACATTTAAATGTACTGATAACCACCATAATAATGCCAGTGGTCAAATAGAAAGCCACATGATGAATCAGATTTCATCCTATGTAGCCTGTTCATGGAACACCATCAGGGAAATAACAAAATAACAGAAAATGCAACACAAAACAAGGTTTTCTGAGGACAAGGATTTTTAATTTCTCTAAAATTTGCACATTTCTACCACAGCTTTATTGCTTACTGAAGATTTTGCTCAGAAACAGTCGAAGCCATTGTTGCTAGCTAACCAAGCAGCATCTCTGCGAATAGCACCGTAATTAGTTGAACTACTGATTATGTCCAGAAGTTGATCGAACAGCCTCTTAAATGACCAGGACTTTGAAACACATGGTGAATAGATGAAACAGTGATGCACATGACTGACTGCGCTTGAAATTGGCTGTATCTGCTGCTGCACACCGAATGCTCCAGTTACACTCAATTAATTAAAGCCTAAATGCATTTGGTTTGATGTTTATAATCATGTTTCTTGCTTATTGGCATTGTGCATTTTTGTCATCTGTGCTTCCTCACAGGAGCCACTGCACAATGCTCTGTCTGGTCAGAGGATGATCAATCGGCCATTAAGTAAATGGGATCACCAGGGCCAAAGTTGCTACACAAGCCTTTAATGTGCACTGTAGGCACATTATTTCCTTAGGAATTCATTAGATGATGTATCTGTTTCCAGATCTTCTGACGTCCTGTAGCTGCTTATTTATATTAACATACCAATATTAAATGTGATAGGCTGACATTGCACTGACAAAGTAATCAGCCAACCATAGCAAAAGACCCTGTCTCTATTTAGCAGCGTTACAGATCTGTATCTGTCCCTCATGTGAGAAGTAGTGCAGGAGTGAACATGACTGATTACACCATGAAACAAAGTTTTGTTCCGCTTTTATTTTTAATGCTTCTTTATGAATGTGAAAATCACATTACTTTTTGTGCATCATTAACAGTGCTCATGAAAACTAAAAAGATATGTTGACAACTTATACAAGCTCATCTGTTATTACTCATAATACTGAGCTAACAACAACAGTTTAACATTAACAGTTACCAAAAGTCGGTCGATCAGAAGTGTACGTGGGATGATGTTTTCTATTATGACTAGTCCCACAATGTTCTGGAATGTTCCAGAAAGCACTAGAATATTACAGAATGTTACAGAAACTTCTAGAATGTTCCCATCCTTGCAAAGCCAAATATCTTATAAAACATGCTAAATTAGTACAAAAACGAATCGGTTCTAAACCAATGCTTCATAACTAATGATACAAGTTCTAAAGCTTTTACCCAACCTAAATATTTACCAAAAAGATTTTGATGCTATGTGAAAATAAATATCACAATAATAATTAGCACCACAGAATTGCAGAAGAACCATAAAAATGTAAGTGAAACAAATGTCTGTTACTTTGTGTTATAATGGGCTCTTTTGTCACTAGTCGCGCCGCTCACGTCAGGTGTAGACACAATGATAGACAGCGTTACTTGAGTAAAAAAAAATGGTGTTTTATACATTATTCAGAATTATATTTTGTTTGTTTTGTCTTCATTGTCTCCTTAGAGGAAACCTATTGAAAGATATTAGATGATTTATCTTCATTCAGTTGCTTTTTTTCTGCTCCTGGGATGTGTCTCTAATGCTCAGAAGTGCGAGGCTGGCAATATAAAACAACTTCAGACATCTTATACCCGTGGGCATCTGATCTGATGTGATCCGAGAGCTGCATGGCATAAAGTGGGAATGAACTGAAATCCATGACATTCCCGAAGGTGTCCTAGTCGATTGCTGGAGATCAGTCAGGATGGCTTCTAGCAGGTGTCTCTAGGTCTCTGATGAAGTGAGGTGTTCCCGTGGCTACTGTTTCCATGGTGATTTCTCAATAGCTGGTCTAGATGATGGCCACCCATCAAATGTGGAGGCTATATGTGTGCATCTTACAGAGGCTATATGTGTCTTTCAGTGGTGTTTTTATATTTGCTACGACATTACCCTCTGAAATCTTGACAAATCACAGAGAAAATTCAAATGGCATTTTCCTGCCATTAACAATTGTGTATGTGTTCAGGGTTGACAGAAATGCTAAAAGCTAATGCATTTCCTGATTGCAAGTAAATGAGCCCCAAATGAATAATACAGTGTGCAATAATACAGTCTAAGACCATTTTGATTATATTTTTTGGCTGTGTGTGAGATTTAATGCTTATTACGCAGCTACTTACTAAATACGACTACGGCAGTTTATATCTTGCCTTTGTAGATTGTAGCGTCTGGACCAATCAGACACAATTTTTTTTTAGTTATATTTAACAAATACTCTGTAACACCCCTCAGTTAACAAGCCATATGAGGGTCTATGGACCCTTCCCCCGAAATGCATCTAACACCTCAGAAAGGCAGAACAGGCCTCTGGTTCCATGGCAACCAATGCTGATATCACTGGTTTTATTCCCCGAAGGAATGCGGGCAGAGAAACTCACAATTAATTTACCCTTAGGAAAGACACACAATGCCCATAAAAATGGACTCTTCTCTAATTAATTAATAGAAAAACCTTTCTGTGAATGAACACGCATCTCCTCAGGCCATTGTGTATACCATTACTGTGCTTGTATATTGTCTTTTGAATTGTATACTGTTTTGTGTGTGTGTTATGATAGATCACTAGTTAATATAGCCCCACCGATACCATGTTTGGTCTCTTTGAATTTGTCTTCTGATGATCTAAATGAGCGTTTATATTATATGTGGGTACATAGGCAATATATTAGTGTTCTAAGAATCTTTAGTAATTTTGATTCGAGTTCCATATGCAAATTACCATGCTCTCACACAAAGGGTCATAAAACTCCCCAGTATTTCCAACCTCCCGCTTGGAATTTCAGCCTTTCTCATTGGACAAGCCCATCCTGAGAGACGTGAATCTTCTCAGACCTTAAAAGGCTCATGCACAGTTCCGTCCATGATCTTGTTGTTTTTCTTCTGCTGGGTCTTCTGTTAGAGCCTTCTGGTTGCGGCCCGTGTCGAGAGCCTGGGCCGGTGCGGGCGTGCCTGGTGGGCTCCAACACATGGTCAGTCAGTCTGGAGTTCGGTTAGATTCTGAGAAGATGAGGATGTGAGCTAGCACCCCTCTAAGGACACCCTAAGTCTGCGCCAGGCCTCGGGCCTTGACTTTCCATTCACCAAAGATCCTAGGATCTAACTGGTTCTTTTTCATCAACCAACTTCAGCAAAGATCAACTTGAGCCTTCAGATTGCATCAGGACTCTCTGTCAGACAGACAAGACATGCAAGTATCAAACTTAGTCTTATTAATTGAGTATTTAGTCATTAAGAATCATTAAGTATAATTTGCACCTTTTTACAAAGGTGTGTTTGAACTAAGAAACTGATGTTTCCTTTAGGCTGTAGATCTGCTGAATATCCAATGATACCATAGCTTCATATTTTTATTTCTCTTCTTTTTACTGCCTAAGCTTTAACCCTTTTCCTATACCAACTGTGTGTGTGTGTGTGTGTATGTTAGACTAGTTTAAGTGTTTATGTAGTTAATAAAGTCTTACTTGTATCACACTTGACGTTGTTCATTGTTTGCTCATAACTGGAGTCCCTAATCATGCAGATTTATGCTACAGGCTCTGTGTAGAATTGTACAGTAAGAAAGTTATTTCCCTTAACCAGGAAATTAACGTTCTTAGAATTAACAGACAGTTGACACTGAGAGGTCAA
>NW_015625598.1:185414-188696 GCF_001515625.1 Sinocyclocheilus rhinocerous | reverse complement strand
TTTGTGATAGTGTTTAGTTAATAAAACTCTTGTGCACAAATTACATGAGTTTCTGATTCTGCCTTGCAAATTAATTGTCCCTTTACGATTTTGATCCTTACTACATGCTCTAATGCATTAATACTGTATAAAAGTATTTTCTGTGGCCATGGAAATATGCTTCCTATAGTTGATATGAACTTACACTAAATGTTCGCTGGACGAACAGATTGGTTGATGGCAATTTAATTCTGTTACAGTTACTACTGGCAGGTGATATTAAAAAAATTGTAATTAATCATAATTAACTGTAATTATTTATATACATTTCCCTTTTGAGCTAATTTGCTACAAGACCTTTGGGGACAATGGAGCACAACAGATGCCATAATTCAACAAAATGGTGTTATTGAATTGGTTTCCCTAAAATATCAGTTATAATAATACCATATATATATATATATATATGTATATACAGTGCTGCTTGAAAGTTTATGAACCCTTTAGAATTGTCTATATTTCTGTATAAATATTACTCAAAAGATCATCAGGTTTTCACCCAAGTCCTGAAAGTTCACAAAGAGAACCAAATCAAACAAATGAGATGAAAATATATACTTTGTCATTTATTTATTCATTATGTAATATTACATATCTGTGAGTGGCAAAAGTATGTGAATCTCTATGATTAGCTGTTAATTTGGAGGTGAAATTAGAGTCCATCTGTTCAGAGGTGTTTATAATCAATGGGGTGACTATCAGGTGTCAGGGTCTGCCCTATTTTATTTAAAAAACAGGGATCTATCAAAGTCTGATCATGTTTGTGGAAGTGAATCATGGTGTCATGAATCCGGTCTATAAACTTTCTGTAACGAGGCGACAGGGACGAGAGACGTGCGGATCCATTTGCAAAGCTTTTATTCAAAGGCATGGTCAGAAACAGGCGAGGGTCAGACAATGGCAACAGGTATATTGAGGGCAAGACACAAGAATAGTCCAGTAAACGGGCGTGGTCGATCTCCGGCGAACAATGTCCAAACAGGGTAATCCAAAGGGTGCACAGGCAAGAATCAGAACACGAGAAAACAGGCAAGGCAAGACTATAACTAGACTATGGAAAACTCAAACAATGACAGGGAATTGGCTCCGTAAATTAGCTACGCTAAACAGCATAAACGCTTAAACGATACTCGGCGTTGAATGGTGGTGTGAGACTGATTTATATAGTGTAAGGCAGACAATTCAAACTCAGACTCATAAATTGAAACTGGACAGACAGATAGCTCATTGACAGACATTAGGCTGACAGGAAGTTCGTAATCAGTCATATCATTTGAAATAGAACAGACAGATGGCTCATTCTCAGGCTTATTGGTCGAAACTGGACACACAGATAGCTCAGGATTAAACTCATTGACTGTAAATGGACAGACAGACTGTTCACTATTAGATGGATTAACAGCAACTGAACTGGTAGATACTTCGGTGACTGAAACTGGACAGGCAGAAAGTTCATTTACGGCTTTAGTAGCCGCGACAGGCAGGATTGAGAGTTACAGAATGGCCCTTGCAGCCGCAACAGAACAGTCAGGAAGTTCAGAGACAGCATCCTTGGCTGTGACAGACAAGGCTGAGAGTTCAGAAACAGCTTCTTCGGCTGGGTTGAGACAGGGCAATAGTTCGCAAGCGGCCTCCTTGGCCAGTTCAGGACGAGACAATAGTTCGTAAACGGCCTCCATAGCCGTGACAGGACGGACAGAGAGTTCACAGACGGCCTCCACAACCGTGACGGGACAGGCTGAGAGTTCGCAGATGGCCTCCATAGCTGTGACTGTACAGGACAAGGATTCGCAGATGACCTCCATAGTCGTGACAGGACAGAAAGAGAGTTCATAGGCGGCCTCCTTGGCCGGAACAGAACAAGTGTCCCGTCTGCTCCGCCCTGGTGGGTTCCTGCTCCGTCTGCTCCACCGTGGAGGTCTTCTGCTCCGCCCCGGTGGGCTTCTGTCCCGTCTGCTCCGCCCTGGTGGGTTCCTGCTCCGTCTGCTCCGCCGTTTAGGTCGTCTGCTCCGCCCTGGTGGGCTTCTGTCCTGTCTGCTCTGCCCTGGTGGGCTTCTGTCCCGTCTGCTCCGCCCTGGTGGGTTCCTGCTCCGTCTGCTCCGCCGTTTAGGTCGTCTGCTCCGCCCTGGTGGGCTTCTGTCCTGTCTGCTCTGCCCTGGTGGGCTTCTGTCCCGTCTGCTCCGCCCTGGTGGGTTCCTGCTCCGTCTGCTCCGCCGTTTAGGTCGTCTGCTCCGCCCTGGTGGGCTTCTGTCCTGTCTGCTCTGCCCTGGTGGGCTTCTGTCCCGTCTGCTCCGCCCTGGTGGGTTCCTGCTCCGTCTGCTCCGCCGTTTAGGTCGTCTGCTCCGCCCTGGTGGGCTTCTGTCCTGTCTGCTCTGCCCTGGTGGGCTTCTGTCCAGTCTGCTCCGTCGTGGTGGTCTTCTGCTCTGTCTGCTCCGGCCTGGTGGTCTTCTGCTCCGCCGTGGGGTTCTTAGTACCCGTCTGCTCAGCTGTGGTGGTCCTCAGCTCCACCTGCTCTGCCGGCTCCACCCTGGTTCTCTGCTCCGCCCTGGCTTCCTGCTTCGCCGGTTCGGCCTTGGTGCTCTGCTCTGCCAACTCTGCCTCAGTCCCTGGTGTCTCCACTTCTACGTGGACCTGGCCCTCCGTCCCTCCCCCTGTTCCGCCTCCGATCCACCGCCCTCCTGGATTATATTGAGTTAGAAGCGTCTGGAAGCCGCTCCTTGGGGGTGGGGGGCTATGTCACGAATCCGGTCTATAAACTTCTGTTCACTCACCACCAGAGGTCACCCGCTCTCCACATGGATTCTCACACTAGACAGACTGTTACACATCACCCTGGACTACATTTCCCATGCTCCATTGCCTATCACACACAGCTGCTACCAATAACACACACTATATAAGTCAGTCTCACACCACCATTCAACGCCGAGTATTGTTTAAGCGGGCTGTTTAGCATAGCTACTTTACGGAGCCTGCCCTAGTTTTCATAGTCTAGTCATAATCTTGCCTTGCCTGTTTTTCTGGTTCCTGATTCTTGCCACGTATCTTGGATTAACCCTTTGCTTGCTGTTTCGGACTGTGTTTGCTCCTCGCCTGGCCTTATGCTCACGTTTACGGTTTACCCCTCTTGTCAAGCCCTCTGGATTACGTTTGCTGTCATCTGACTCAAGCCCGTTTAGGATTGCTCTTTTGTCTTGCCTGTGCCATACCTGTTTGCTGTTGTTCGACCCTGCCTGTGTTTTT
>NW_015625598.1:175735-185268 GCF_001515625.1 Sinocyclocheilus rhinocerous | reverse complement strand
CACAGCTGCTACCAATAACACACACTATATAAATCAGTCTCACACCACCATTCAACGCCGAGTATTGTTTAAGCGGTTATGCTGTTTAGCGTAGCTAATTTATGGAGCCAATTCCCTGTCATTGTTTGAGTTTTCCATAGTCTAGTTATAGTCTTGCCTTGCCTGTTTTCTCGTGTTCTGATTCTTGCCTGTGCACCCTTTGAATTACCCTGTTTGGACATTGTTCGCCGGAGATCGACCACGCCCGTTTACTGGACTATTCTTGTGTCTTGCCCTCAATATACCTGTTGCCATTGTCTGACCCTCATCTGTTTCTGACCACGCCTTTGAATAAAAGCTTTGCAAATGGATCCGCATGTCTCTCGTCCCTGTCGCCTCGTTACACATGGCACGAACAATTGAGATCTCTGAGGACCTCAGAAAAAGAGTTGTTGTTGCTCATCAGGATAGAAAAGGCTACAAAACCATCTCTAAAGATCTCTACAGATTGTGTACAAATGGAGGAAATTCAAGACTATTGTTACCCTTCACAGGTGTGGCTGAAAAAACAAAGATCACTCCAAAAGCAAGACGTGTAATAGTCTGAGGTTGCAAAGGAATCCAGGGTAACTTCTAAGCAGATAAAGGCCTTTCTCACATTGGCTAATGTTAATGTTCATGAGTCCACCATCAGGAGAACACTAAACAACCATGGTGTCCATGGCAGAGTTTCAAGGAGAAAGCCACTGCTCTCCAAAAAGAACAATGCTGCCTGTCTGCAGTTTGCTAAAGATCATGTGGACAAGCAAGAGGAATACTGGAGAAATGTTTTGTGGATGGATGAGACCAAAATAGAACATTTTGGTTTAAATGAGAAGCATTATGTTTGGAGAAAGAAAACACTGCTTTCCAGCATAAGAACCTCATCCCATCTGTGAAACATGGTGGTGCTAGTATCATGGTTTGGGCCTGTTTTTCTGCATCTGGTCCAGGACAGCTTTCCATCATTGATGGAACAATTAATTCTGAATTTTACCAGCAAATTCTGAAGGAAAATATCAGGACATCTGTCCGAGAACTGAATCTCAAGAGAAAGTGGGCCATGCAGCAAGACAACGACCCCAAGCACACAAGTCATTCTACCAAAGAATGGTTAAAGAAGAACAAAGTTAATGTTTTGGAATGACTGAGTCAAAGTCTGGACCTTAATCCAATTGAAATGTTGTGAAAGGACCTGAAGCAAGTTCATAGGAGGAAACCCATAACATCACAGAGTTGAAGTGGTTCTGTACTGAGGAATGAGCTCAAACTAATACAAGATGTTGTGCAGGAGTCAGTGTTGGGGGTAACGCATTACAAGTAACGCGAGTTACGTAATCAGATTACTTTTTTCAAGTATCTAGTAAAGTATGCATTACTTTTTAATTTACAAGAGAATATCTGAGTTACTTTTTCAAATAAGTAACGCAAGTTACTTTTTTTTCCAATTTATTGATTGACAGCTCTCCTGTCCCCATGTTGAGAAATCAGAAGATGTTGCTGTAGCTCTAAAATAAATATGATATGCATGCACACCAGATACTGAAAGCAAAGATTCACATACTTTTGCACCGCACAGATATGTAACACTGGATCATTTTTCTCAATGAATAAATGACAAAGTATATATTTTTGTCTCCATTGTTTGATTGGTTTCTCTTGCTTTAAGAACTTGTGTGAAAATCTGATGTTTTGGCTCCTATTTATGCAGAAATATAGAAAATTCTAAAGGGTTCACAAACAGCACTGTATTTGCAATTATTTTGCATAATTTTTACAGTTGTAATCAATAGCTATAACATAAATATTAATTGTAATATGCTGCAATTTATTAATTCCAATCATAAAGATATTTTCACATTGAATCCCAAAATCAGTGTAGAACCAATCCAAAAGAAGTACATTAAAATAATATAATCTTTGTATCTTAAACGCAATATGTACAGATTAATCTGATACAGTAAATGCACGTGTTGCCATTTGTATGCTTGTTTTAGCTCTGGAATTGTCACAGAGAAATCATAGTTTGTAACGAGATTCCTCTCGGAGATTAATATTTTGGCATATTTTGATATCACAAGAAATTTGCTTCAACTTTTTCTTGAAGAATCAATGCTGCGGAAAAGTTTTTTTTGCACTGTATCTCTGACTGTGATGCTAGTTTATATCTTCACTTGTTCGCCTCAGTATTTTTAAAAGATAAAAGGAAGCAATAGGGCTTCATATAGTTTTTTTTAATTTTTTATATTCCGAGTCCTAGTTTCTGCAAAAGAGACTGTGATCCAAAAAAACTGGATAAAAAACAGCCAGCGATACCTTTTTCTCAGCACTGAATATAAGTGCTGAAACACAATGCTATTAGATGTACCAGTACCAAGAACATCCCTAGTGAGATTAAATTAAAACCTGCAGTCTTTTATGTTGCATCATATTTGAGCTACAGCAACACAGATGCCTTCGATCAGCAGTACAGCGACCGGTTAACCCCCAGCTATATAATGACTGTCAGTTTGCACGCCCCTTAAATCATCCTGTCTCCAGATGAGGACCGGACTCATGACAAGCGTGGTGTGGTCGCAGGAGAGGTGTGACGATGGAAAACTGCTGCTGGCGCGACTGATGCTTAATGGGCCTTGTCAATGCAGCCATAAATCTGAATGTTTTTCTCAGTAGTTTCTATGCGTGCACCGCCATTCCTCCTGCTGTGTAACTTAAAGTCTGTTTCAGTCAATGACACAGGTGACCTGATCCCAACTCACTCGCCTCATTCCCCTACTGAAACCTTCCTAAAGTGGTTCAGCTGATCTCACATGTGCCCAAAACATAGTTCAAACGGACATTCGCAAACAGCATTGGAAAACTAACGTGGTTGGAACTACAGCTCTCGACCCTTTGGTTAGAAGTTTCTTGTTACTAAGACATATGGACTTCAATAAATCATGCTCTTGGACACAATAAGCAAGCTAACATGCAGTACGATCTATATCTTCCATTCTATCTAAATATATATATATACATTTCAATATTTTAGCATGTCAACAATCATTTTTCATTTACAATTTTTTTCATTGTACGGGAAATACCAAGCATGGCCAAGTTCTTTATGTTTGTATATTTTCTTAATAAAAACGCTCTAGTGTTAACCCTGCCCAGTTAGTGTGGTCTAATATCCAAACCTGATGGCACTTAGAGATAGGCTGTAATGTGATATGCTTATTTTGGAGGGAAATTTGGCAAGAGTGACAGTGGAACCGGTCTGTTCTGTGCTATTTGAGGACGATGTTCTGTCTGTTTTTTATTGCTGGCGTGAGTCCCATGAGTTTTTGGGAAAATGTAATTGTGCTACGAGGTCTAAGAAAAGAGGACAGGAAGAAAGCTCAGGCACACTCTAATCAAATCACAGCTTATTGAAATCCTGACTGTCCGAAGACTCTGACTGGCAGCTTTGATGCCAAAATACTCTTCAACATGATCATCATCATTACAGTCTATAAACACGGATTCGGTTTGCCTCTTGAGATGTATTTGGCCATCATCCATTTCGTTTTTTACTGGTTAAACTGTCTCTGGTTGTATATGGACATACATTTTGAATTCATTGATCAGCAGTGATATGTGACGACCTGCAGTTGTATATCGCCGTTGGTGATTCGACCTGGATCAATCTGGATCTCTTTCAGATCAACCCCTCAGCTTTTACTGTTGCAATCACCGACCTCCCACACAGTGACCATCTCTCTTTCTCTGATGAGCTGGTCTGCTTTTATAATTCTGAATTATGACAGCTCCTGGACAATTTTGCACCTCTTAAAACTCGGACTGTATCTTTCACTAACTCTGCGCCCTGGTTTACTCCTGAACTCCGCCAGCTAAAAACTAGAGGGCGGCGTTTGGAATGCCTTTATAAACGAACTGGACTTATGGTACATAGAGAGCTGTATAACGAACATATTCATCTTTATAAAGATGTTCTTTCTGCTGCCAAACATGAGTTTTATTCACATTTAATTGAGTCTGGAGATTGTAATACTAAAGCTTTGTTCTCCACTGTAAATCGTATACTGAAACCTCCTGACAGCCTTCCTGCACACCTGTACTGCACTGCTCAATGTGATGAATTTATGTCTTCTTTCAGTAACAAAATAACTGCTATCCATCAACAGTTGGCCTCTCTGGCTAACCCATACTGTAATTCATTATACAGTGTTTCAACCGATTCCCCTCTTATTCTTTTCTCTTCTTTTACCCTGCCATCTGAATTAGAAATTTCTAATCTTATTCATAAATCTAATTCTTCTACATGCTTATTTGATCCCATACCAACTCACCTGGTAAAAGCCTGTCTTCCTTCTCTTTCTCCTCTTATAACTCATATTGTTCATACTTCCCTTAGCTCTGGCACTTTTCCATCATCTTTTAAAATAGCTGCTATAACCTCAATTCTTAAAAAACCTGGTGCAGACCCTAACAATTTAGATAACTTCCGTCCCATTTCTAATCTTCCTTTTATTTTGAAAATTCTTGAAAAAGCAGTTGCAGCACTGGTGCAAGCTCACCTTAGTAATAATAACTTATATGAGTGTTTTCAGTCAGGATTTTGTCCCAAGCATAGTACCAAAACTGCCTTGGTGAGAGTAACAAATGATCTGTTAATGGCTGCTGATGGTGGGTCCTTATCTATTCTTGTTTTGCTTGATTTGAGTTCAGCTTTTGATAACATTTCACACAATATTTTGTTAAACCGTTTATCTGCTATTGGTATCTCTGGTATTCCGCTGGCCTGGTTTACTTCATACCTTTCCAATCGTACACAGTTCGTACAATTAAAAAGTTTTCATTCCCGTCCCTTTTCTGTTAGCTGTGGTGTCCCCCAAGGTTCTGTTCTAGATCCTCTGTTGTTCCTAATTTATCTTCTCCCACTTGGTAATATCTTTTCTAAATTTGGTATTAAATTTCACTGTTACGCTGATGATACACAACTTTATGTATCTACTAAGCCTGATTCCATTCTTCCACCTATCTGCCTTATTAACTGTCTTCACGAAATAAAAACCTGGTTCTCCGCCAATTTTCTTAAACTTAATGGCAATAAGACTGAAGTACTCCTTGTAGGCACTAACTCTATTCTCTCTAGGTCCTGTAGTTTTTCTTTATCCATTAATGGTTCCTCGGTTTCTCCTTCTCGCCAGGTTAAGAACTTGGGGGTCATCTTTGACAGCACTCTTTCATTTGAAGCTCACATTAATAGTATAACCCGGTCTTGTTACTTTCATCTCCGTAATATTGCTCGCCTTCGTTCATCTCTCACCCCACACAGTACTGCCATTCTAGTTCACTCACTTGTCACCTCTCGCATCGACTACTGTAATTCTCTTTTATTTGGTTTACCACACAAGCTTCTCCATAAACTCCAGTTGATTCAGAATTCAGCTGCTCGTATCATAACCCGGACTCCATCTATACAACACATTACTCCATCTCTTAAACAGCTTCATTGGCTTCCCATCAAATTTCGCATTGAATTTAAAATTCTTCTTCTCACATATAAAACTCTCCATAACCTCGCTCCAACTTACCTCTCAGATCTCATTCAGCCCTACAGCCCTTCTCGAACCCTTCGTTCTTCCTCACTGGGTCTTCTCCATACACCCATGGCTCGTTTAACCACCATATAGCCTTTAGCCGTGCTGCTCCTCGCCTTTGGAATTCTCTCCCAGCTAACATCTTAGATTCATTATCCCAATTCAAAGCTAAACTCACTTATTCAGAATAGCTTATCCTAGGGTGACCATACGTGCCATTTTCCCAGGACGCGTCCTGGCCAGGATTTCTATATTGCCTAAAATATCTAGGTTTTGGCTTTGTTTGCGTGTGCAGACCGATCGGTGTATGACATCAAAGTACCATACAGACGGTTATGCTTTCGAAACGCTCTCGAGTTACTTTGATGTCAAACACTGATCGGTCTGAGCCGTGCTGTTTTTAAGTCGAACACACCTAATATGTATGCGTAATTGCATCGCTTTGACCGTAGATCCCACCTTCTCACACGCCATGATTGGTCCATTATGTACAATGCTTGCATGTTATTGGTCAAATTACTTTTCGATCATTACCTTCAGCAAGCATGAAAACAGGAAAACAAAGCCAAAACAAATCCTGGCCAGGACGCGTCCTGGGAAAATGGCACGTATGGTCACCCTAGCTTATCCTACATGATTACTCATACACTCAAATCTTTAATTATGTTTTTTTTTTTTTTTTTTAAACTGCTCCTTTTCTTTTTTATGTTTCATTGATATTGCTATTTATTGTTATTTATTGCTGTTTTATTTATTGCTCCTGATGTACGGTGACCTTGAGTGATTTGAAAGGCGCTTAAATAAAATGTATTATTATTATTATTATTATTATTATAAATAAACAAGCCAGACGTTCTAATATTCCAAGACTTTAATGTGCAGACAACTGTAAGTAAGCTATTTATAGGTTGACTCCCCTGAATAGTGTAAAAGCTATAGATTAAAAGGAAAGTTCTGTTAATTTACTCATCCTCAGGCCATCCAAAATGTAGGTGACTTTTTTCTTCAGTAGAACAATAAAGAAGATTTTATATATTGAGTTCTTATGAAGTGAAACGATCGGTCCGTGCAAGAAACTGAACATTATTTACACTATTATTACCTGTAATCCAGAGCCTCAGGCAAACAGGAAAGTATCTGTGATTTGTTTCTGTGAACTGGTTCTTTTGGACAATTTGTTTAAAAAAATTGGTTCCAATAATCGATACATCTGTCTATTTATCCACCAAACCGCATCTACCAGCAAGACCTTAACAGACATCCAGTACAGCATCCTAGCAGCTATTCGGAGCAGCTTAGCAACTACCAAAAGCCTATGTCCATTCAAACTTCTGACATTTTCAGACAACATACAGTAAGATTTATTACCTTCACACTAACATTAAAATGGTTTAACAATAAAATTCCAGTCAAGGCAATGCAACAAAAAGTTTACCTTAAAGAACATTTCCTTTCTAATTATTTTACAGTTCCATTTGGTTGCATTAGTGACACAGAAATTATTCACTTCAGCTTTAAAAAAACTATCTCTAAATTCCTTTTAGAACCAATGGAATCCAATTTTTGATCCACAATACAGCATTCAGACTGATGGATTAATCACGTTTTAGCAGAATAGTGAGTCTCATTTAGCAGTCAGTATCTGTTGTTTTGAATTGTTTTCTATTTGACTGTGTGAATGCGTTTTTGGCAGATAACACACGTATTTGTGATGGAATGAATGGGTTTGCCATGAGTCAGAAGTGTTTTGACCGGAATATCACTGAAGGGCATCAGAATGCATGCAGTGCTGCCCAATGACTTTCCAGTTCTCTGTAGGGCAATTGTTAGACGGACATTGTCCCCAAATAATATTTGATGGCTGGCAGGCCAAAGACACAGTCTATTTAATACAAGCCCTGTGGAGCCGCTATAAAGCATGACAGCATGAGCTGGTATTAGCTGCCTTTCATAATTCTGCTCTAATATAGTGCAAAACATAAGCTGGACTATTAGATCTCCCATCTGCACTCGACTGCATGGCAGAATGACTTTACACTTCACAAGGAGTTGAAGCAAATTATTAGCTCAATTTCATTACAGTGAACATATATATATAAATATATAGTGGTAGATGCATATAGTAAAGTGTATATTGCAGTAATTGTGTTATCACTCCTTTGCTAGAGTGTAGGTTTGATTTTGACATTGGTGGGGACATAACAGTAGACAACACCCCCCTCCCCATCTACCCCAACATTTTTGCATTTGCATTGCATTTGCATTTATGATAGACTTTTGAACACAGTTTCATGTCATCTAAAGTCTTTATTTATAGCTATGGTAGCTAGCATACTCATAATTCATACAGAGAGCTTTTTTTATGTTAGCATATACATCAGACAATAATTACACAATTTTGATTATGTACAACCAACAACAGCAGCACTTTTAAAGATGTTTTCTTTGGATTGATTGACTACTCAAAAAAGAATAAAATATAACTTAATTAATTTGTGTTTCCTGCTAGCTTAATTTCACATACATAAACAAAAGCAAATCAAAACTGTATCTCTATATTCATCTTATGTGTCCTCTTTAGGTGTAAATTCATTACACTTTTTTTAACCTGGCAACATATAAAAACAACAACCACCAACATGGTTACTATAGCTCAGAAGCTCCGATCTGAATCAAAAGATTCACAAAAACGCTCCGAAGTCCTGATATGAATCAAATTATTCCCGATACACAATTCGATTGGAGCGGTTCGAAACAGTGAATCACCTTGCACCTTTGCACCTTATTTAGCCCTAAAGGGTGCATATTAGTACCCTATGTGTAAATATTAGTACCTTTTGAAAGGGAACCTACCTTTTTTTGTCTGAGAGTGTAGCCACAAGGCTGCAGCTAATCAAGCAGTTCAACTAACACGTAAACAATTAAGGACAATCTAAGTCCCAACGAAGATTGTAACAGTGCTTTTAAACAACAGTTCAAAATGCAGAAATTAATACTGAGTACATTTTAGAGACAATGTTGCCAGTTACTTTCTCTGTTTCTGATCTGCCAATGAAAATAGTGTCTAACCACATCTGCAGCAGAACCGTTGCAGCACACAGTATTAGCATTTCCATCTTCTGTGATTCAGCGTTTTGAACTGATCAGTTGAGTGAATGATTCAGTGCCTCCTCCATGAAGAAAGTCATTTATAATAGTTCCGAAATGAATCGGTTGAGCGAATTATTCACTCTGAAGACAGCGACTTACCACCACAAACTGGCTTAACGATGTAACTGTTACATCGTTCACAACAGAAGACTTCGCCACACAGCGATCCAGCAGCGGTCGTGCAACTATCTACAGAGCTAGCTGCACAGGCTTCACAGTTCGCCATGCACCAACACCAGCTCAACCGACTTACTACTTTAACCGAGGAGCTGGTCAAAGCACTGCAAGGGCTCAACCTAGCGTCACCCGCAGCCGCCTCTCAACAGCCGCCTACTCACAGCCTCCACCATCTCAGACACCCCCAATCAGTCCCCGACTCGCTTTCCCCGAAAAATTTGATGGTGAACCCGCCAGGTGCAAGGGCTTCCTGCTCCAGTGCTCGCTCTTTGTTAACCAACAGCCCTCACTGTACCCCACAGACTCTAGCCATATTGCCTTCGTTTGCTCATTACTCACTGGGAAGGCGCTGGAGTGGGTCACCGCTGTCTGGAGGATGGATGGGTCGTCATTTCCCACTTTCAATGCATTCCTTCAACACTTCCGCGATGTGTTCGAACATCCAGCCGAGGGGAGGAGTGCGGGTGACCAACTGTTAACTCTTTCTCAGGGGAGAAAGACGGCTGCCGATTTCGCTCTGTCCTTTCGAACCCTCGCGGCTCAGACTACATGGGTAGAGGACACGCTAAAGCTCTTGTTTCGGAGGGGATTGAATTTAGAGCTTCA
>NW_015625598.1:162615-175376 GCF_001515625.1 Sinocyclocheilus rhinocerous | reverse complement strand
GGGGTAGGGGCAATACTGTCTCAACGTCATGGCACACCAGCAAAGATGTATCCGTGTGCCTTTTTCTCCCGCAAACTCACAGCCGCGGAACGGAATTACGACGTGGGCAACCGTGAACTTCTTGCTATAAAGTTAGCGCTTGAGGAATGGCGTCATTGGCTGGAGGGAGCTGCTCTTCCATTCATCGTTCTCACGGATCATAAAAATCTTGAGTATCTGCGCTCAGCTAAACGTCTAAACCCCCGACAGGCCAGGTGGGCATTGTTCTTCACGAGGTTTCAGTTCACGGTGACATACCGGCCAGGCACCAAGAATACCAAGGCTGACGCTCTCTCTCGCCAAACTGAGGAAACAAGCCATCCCAGCTCCAACGACAATATCATTCCCGACAAGCTACTCTTGGCACCAGTACAATGGGATATCATGACTGAGATTGAACATCTGAATCTTCAAAATCCGCCACCTCCCGAATGCCCTGCAAACCTCACCTATGTCCCTGAGGCCCTTCAACCCCAACTTCTAACCCAAGTACACGCAACGCTCAGTTCGGGTCACCCTGGAATCACTGCCACAGAGAAACTACTCAGGAATCGATTCTGGTGGCCCACGTTGCTGACTGACACAACCAAAGTTATCCAGAACTGTATCACATGCAGCACATCCAAGTCTCCTAGACAGCTTCCAGCCGGTTTGCTAAATCCACTACCCACACCACACCGACCTTGGTCCCATATCGCCATCGATTTCATCCTGATTAATCATCCACACCTGCACCTCATATACACACACACATATAAACCACTCACACACACAGACTCTCTGTGAAGTCTTGATTTGCCCTGGCTGTCATTTCCGAGCGTTATACCCGTGTTTGATTTTCTGTGCATCTGTTCTTGGACTGTTTCCCGTTACTCTGATTGTTATCTGCCTGCCCCGACTTGGATTGTTTCCCCTGGACTCTGATTGCTTGCCGCCTGCCCCGATCTCTCGCCTGGTACTCGACTCTGTCTCAGCCTTGTCTCTGCTGTTCTACCTTGCCGGTATTTGACCCTGTATTGTCTGACTATTCTAATAAAAGCTGCAAATGGATCCACACGCTTCTGACTCGTCACAACAGTAACCTACATAAAGAATCACTAAATTCCCCACCACTGATACACAGACTGACAGTCTGGATCAAATGCAGGCAAGTGGGCTAGTACAAGTAGTCCCTGTGTTGCACTTGCTACATACTGTTTTGCAGATGCAGTTTCTGGATGTAATGACTCATTCACAGTCGTGTGCTTCTGCTGAGGAGAGAGTCTTAATGCATGGAGACAACACAGGACTTCGCATTAAGTATAACACTGATGAAGTTTACTTATGTCATGAATATATGAATCTCTATATCACTTCCACTTTCTCCTTGCTGACCAATGGTCTGTATCTAAAATGATACATAGTTCTAGTTGCCAACAGAAGTCAATCATTGGTGAAGCCTGTGTAATGAATGCCAGTGTTAATTTGCATAATTTACAATTCCTTGACATAGCAGGTCTATTAATCGCTTGACAGGCCTCCTGTCATTTCCTTTATTGAGCACATGTGAATGCCTGAACAATGTCGAAATAATATGCATTGTATGTGTGATGTGTCACTAATTATGTGTTGTGTAGGGTTCTTGAGTAGCAGTATGGCTCTTGGCTCTCTGGTTTTGTATGGTTTGTGGACCATAGAAAGTATGGAGATAGAAGATAGAAAGTGAGAGCTGCTGTCAAATCCACCTTTAGACACAGCAGATAATACAGCTGATAGCAGCAAACCCATCAGCGCAGCAATAGCTGCTATATCAACAGCAATTACGATAACAGAGCTAAAGATCTGCCCTCATATCAGTGGTGAGTACTGTAGTCGGAGCAGGTTCAATACTTAAACACGTCCTCACTATATCTGCGGCAGAGATCTTAAATGCACCTTAAGAAATGAACACACACCTCGTTACTGAACGTCCATCGCACTATTAAAGCAGTGTTATTACTCATCATCTTGGTTTTACAATCACAACAGGCTCAAGTCATGACTAAGAGAAAAGCATCATAATACTCATTTAATCTATGAGTGGACATTAAATTAAAAATAATTAGACATATACCAAGCTAAAGAAGATTATTGAGTTCACCACGTCTTGCATTTATTTGATCAAATTAAATAATAATTGTATAATAATATTTTAAAATTGTATTTTCCATTTTCAGAAGCCACAGTCTTCAGTGTCACATGATCCTTCAGAAATCATTCTAATATGCTGATTTGCTGCTCAAGAAACATTTCTAATTATTATCTATGTTGAAAAAGGATGTACTGCTAAAAGGAACCATTAACTGAGAAATCAAAATTTCCTTGATCTTTTGACATACTACTATACTATATTGTACTATAAAAACGTAGTCTAAAAACATATTTTATTGAAGGAAGCCAATCTTCCAAAAAGTCATTGGAGTGTCACTTTATGATGTAATAGTGTGGATAAACCCCGCCTCTGCAGAAGAAGATCAATGCCTGTTTCTACATCACTGTCTGTTTAGCCCCGCCCACCGATTCTACATCACTGTCGGTTTAGCCCCGCCCACCGATTGTACACCAGTCTGTTTAGCCCCGCCCACCGATTCTACATCACAGTCTGTTTAGCACCGCCCACCGATTCTACATCACTGTCTGTTTAGCCCCGCCCACCGATTCATCGCATGTAGTGTAAATAACGAGAGAGGCAAATGCAGGTCTACACAGAACCAAATGATAAAGATGCTCCGAAGACAACAAGATGCTGTTCAGTGCCAAAATGTGGAAAAATAGTCTTTGCATCGCCTATCTTCTGATCCCAACATTAGGAAAGAGTAGATTAACTTTATTTTTAATGAAGATCCTGATGGCGTCAGTAAGAACTTTTACCGTGGATTTGTTTACAAACAAGGCATAATTCGACACAGGATTTTCAGAAAGATTGAAACTAAAAGACGATGCTGTGTGTCTATATTGGACCCGACACTAATGTTGCACCACACACGTGAGAGTAACTGTTTTTATTACGTGATCCCCATTGCTTTGTCTGTTGTAACAGATCGTTTGCTATGTAGTGAGTATTTATGTGTCTTACCCTAAATCACATCAGCGTCCATCTATGAAGGATGTAGGCTGTCAAACATACACAGCTGTTAGCCAATCATAAGTGGTCTTGATATCATTATAAGTGGACCTCAGAGAATAATACAAAATAATAAAAAAGGCAGTTCATGACCCCTTTAAGTTTTTTTTGAAACCTTGATACAGTGTCTTTTTTAGGATTCTTTGATGAACAATTTGAAGAATAACATTTATTGAACATTTATTAAGCATTTATTTGAAATAGATTTTTGAAATCGATTTAATGCACCGTTGTAGTATCAATTTCTTTAAATAAATAAATAAAATCCTAGTAATCCCAAACTTTTGAATTTTTGAAGTTGTAGTTATTGAAGTTGTACTTCAAAAGAAATCAGTACAATACAATAGACCTATACTCGGAGAAATATTCACTGGAGTTAAAAGTGTGACAATCAGCCCTGGTCTCCTCCAGATTGTTCTTCGATTCTGATACGTTTCACTGCTTGACTTTCTGAACAGTTTATTAGGCCTGTCACATTGAAATATTGAAGTTTGTCAAAGATTAATCTCTCTTTTCTCTTAGGATCAGTGATCTTCTTCGATTTCTTTCCAGTTCACTTCACATTCACACAGCCAGGATTTCCCCAAGCGCTGAAAAGACTTTGCATCAATGATGTGAGATTGCTTTACAAACATTGTTTCTTGCAATACCAATCCACTGTCTACATTTTTATTGTATTTCATTTATTCTTTCTCTTTCTGGTTTCATCTCAGAATGAATCGTTTGCTAGTGAACATGCGTCCCATATCATCAGCTCAGCAGTCTGAGAGCAATGACAGCACACAGCAAAATAAACAGAGCCAACAGAGCTCAACCTCTGGGCTGTGTATTTTCTCTCTGAACTGATTTAGTGATAACATGTAAATCTTTCTAAACAGATGTACAGTTGTGGTCAAAATTTGGTCATTTTTACTTCTGCAGCATCAGCGAGCGTCTGAACCTTCTGTAATAGTGTTGAGTCCCTCGGTGTGAAAAGATGGATCTCAAAATCAGACAGTCATTGTTGGAAAGGGTTCAAATACACAAAAGATGCTGAAAAACAGTTGAACTGAAACAAGGGACTCCTGAACAACTATCACAAAAAAAAAAAAAAAAACACACAGCTGTGGATCATCCAGATAACAACACATCATTAAGAATCAAGCGTTTGTAAGCTTTTGAACAGGGTCATTTTTATAAATTCAACTATTATTTTCTCTTGTGGACGATATGTAAAAGTCTTTTATGTGAAATATCTTTCAGTACTAAATAAACAATAACATGCATTTTGTATGATCCCTCGTATTTTGGTAAAATAATTATCATTTTGCAGATACCGCAAAGTGTATGTAAAATTTTGACCACAACTGTACATCTTTTTAGAAAGGTTTACGTTATCACTAAATCAGTTCACAGAGAAAATAGACAGAATTTAGCTTGAGCTTTAAGCCTGTGTGATTCTAGTGGACGACACTACCCATAATTATGAAGTGAGAGCTGGCAATTAGGGAAGTTGCTTTTACCATGGAAACGAGAATCCGGCAGTTTTGCAGACGACATCACTGTGACTTGGTCTACCTACATTTGAATATTTATAATTATAATCATTGACTAAAAATCAATAGATGCACCCATGTTTTTCAGGTTTCGGTATTTGGTTATATTATTCAAGTCACAAGCAGTTCATTCACGCATAAGAGATGTGAGGCACACAGCAGCTTTGTATTTACGATTTTAAAATACTGTATCAGTATTTATAATATTTTCAATCCAAATTTGTACTGTTGTGATTCATCTTGTTTTGGTTCAGAACTCATTATTGAAGAAGTCTGTGAAATGCCTGCAGAAAATGATTTAATAAAAATACTCGCACAAACCAAGGCTGTGTGAGCACTCACTGTTGAGGTCTATATCGCAGAGTCTGGGAGTTTGTTAGTCAAGTAATCAAATATTCTCATGTAGTAACATCTCAATTACAGACATATCTATTAATAAAAGTGACTTGGTTTGGAGCTACATGAGAGTGCAATGCCTTTCAAGGAATGGATTTGTAGAAATGTAGCATTGCATCAGTGTCTCAGCAATGGATCATCTGCAGTGAATGGGTGCCGTCAGAATGAGAGTCCAAACAGCTGATAAAAACATCACAATAATCCACAAGTAATCCACAGCACTCCAGTCCATCAGTTAACATCTGGAGAAGACAAAAGCTGAAACTAATCCAGCATTAAGATGTTTTCATTTAAAATACCATAATCCATAATAACGCTTCCTTTCCTGTTGTCTCTCACATCAAAATCCGGCCACATATTTGTTTAGAGCTGTTTAACGCTGCTTGATCTGTGCAGATTTCTCTCCTGATTCATGATAGTCTTTATCATGCTGTGAAATGATTGCCTCAGCCGCTCACCTTGAGAGACGTGATAGTACGCTGTACATTATCTCAGATCTGTAATAATAATTCTCCCCAGTGAGAGGTTTCCACTCCTCAGCACTTTCTCTGTCAAGCAGCTCAGTGAGTCACACAGTGTTTATCAGAGTAACACTGCTGTAAAGAGAGTGTGGATCAAAGCAGGTGAAATCACTGACCGACACACTCATGCTTCCTACGACACAGCCGCTCATTACACGACTTCCACAGTGCATGCTGAGAAAGGTTACAAATCGCACCCTGTTCAGCTGAGGCTGATCTCTGCCGGATCATGAGTCACTGACAAATGAAGGAAGACATCTGCTGAAAATATGGTGGTTCATAAAATTTTGGAAAACTTTTAAACAATTCTCACAGGAAAAATACATTTGGATTGAATGACTCTCTAAATTGTAGCAATAGCTTATTGAATAGTAACAGCATATTTTCCCTACACTTTTCCAAACGTTTTTTTTTTTCCCAAGATATTTCACATTAATCATGATTTTTTTTAAATCCTAAATAGGACATACAAATATGTATTGCGCTACAACTTTTTCCATTACTTTTGACATTTGAACAACTGAACTGACCGATTTTTGGAGACTTTTGCCAATTTCACACTGTGGAGGTGGCACAGAAGCGCTTCTGAAGTGGCATTTAGGTGTCTTAAGACAGACTGTTGAATGCTGCTCAGAGGTGGCATAAATAGAGTTCTGGCATGAAACTCTAGATGGCGCAGTCCGATAGGTCTAACTCTATCTGACCTAATGACATCATCACATGGCACAGCTGATTGGTTCTCTCCTGTATCGGTAGCCAATGAGCTCGCTGCTCAACATTCAAGTATATGACTAGTGCTTGCCATAGCAGTTGCAGCTTGTTTCAGAACAGTGAAATCAACATCTAAGATAAGTGAATGCTCTTCTAATCCATATCGCTGTGTGCATTGCATGGTCTGCCTAATTGAATTAAAAAATGAGCAAATATAATCAAGTTTAAACTAAGTGTGATTTTAGCAGTTTGCATTGTATGCAGGAGCGAATATTAAGCAAATTAGTAGCAGCATTTAGCATCTGTGTTTATACAGCTGGAGCAAAACGCAGTTTGGAGCATATGTAACTGTGCTCTCGCTGTGCTGTGTAATTCAGAAAACGGAGAAAGAACATTGGCCCTATTAACTGTGTACTTACATAGTAACTAGATATGTACGTAGTATGTAACCACAGTGAAAGTACACATTGGTACATAGTATCTAGAGCTGTAATATTTCTGTAACTACACACATGCAGCTGCACACTACAACAACCCTCCGAATGGTTTGTGTAAGTACAAATGTGCTAAACAGCTTGAAAGATCAAAGACAATTTTTAATATAACTCCAACTGGATTCGTCTGAATGAAGAAAGTCATATACACCTAGGATTCATTGAGGGTGAGTAATTTATGGACTAATTTTCATTTTTGGGTGAACTAACCCTTTAAGCCAGTCGGCGTGGTAGCCCAGGCTCACATAGATACATACATAGATGACACATAGATGATACATGCGGTTCACATGGCTCTTCGGCGCAACAGCAGTACATATGTCTTGGTGATAGATCTGCTTGTTGGGGGCTGTTTTGTTCTTGTTTTGGCTTGTATTGTCCCTTCTATGTCTCCTGCTTTGTGGGGGGTTATTTCATGTATGTTATATTTGCAGCAGCAGTATTTCTTACATGCTCACAGCAGCATGTTGTGGATATATTTTCAGTAGCATGTCTCGGTACTTGCTCTGCCGCAGCAGCAGCAGCAGTGTAGCAGATCTATTCCGCCTAGACCAAATACATTAACATTGTCATGTACATTACCATGCCAATCCCTCTGAGAGTTGTCATGACAGAATTACACACATTTTTTATTCATTTTGAGCAGGCACAGAGCAGGCTTAACTCATTAATGGGCTCTTTACACAGCTGAGTTCAAATTCAGCATGAAGACTCAATGTTGCATAAAAGCCAGACTAACTAAGCCTGCTCTGACCCACCTCAGCCCTTAGTATTAAAGTCTAGTTGTAATTGCAGTGTAAATGCAGTTTTGCCACCTCTGAGCAGCATTAAACTGTAAAAGACATTAAAGAATCCAAAAAGCCTGTTCAGAAGTGCTTCTCTGCCATGTTGCAGTGTGAATTACTGACCTTTGGGTGTCTGTGACGTGATTTCCTGTTTCCTGGACAACGCCACAGTTACTTTGACTGGAATATATTTGGCTTCAAAGCTTAATAATATTTTAAAACAAAGCAGCTTCAGTGCTTAAATGTATGCCAGATTATGCCAAACTACAAAACTGGTTTTCAGGAAATATAGACTTTCTTTTGGCATTACACGCTTAGAATGATAGCTTGACATTTTTGACTCCCAAATGTATAAAAATTAATTTTAATTCAGAAATGTAAAGCTGTTCATCATAAATGTTTAAGTCTTTGTGACTTGCATTGTTTCTGTCTTGCTGAATTAATTAATAGCACACACAGTAGTGGTCAAAGGTTGAAAGAAGTTTCTTATGTCTTTATTTGATCAAAAATAATATTGTGAAATATTACAATTTTAAAATACCTATGGTGGCAAAGCTGTTAATTGTGTTTGAGTGTGTGTTGATGGACATCATGTGTGTGTGTGTGTGTGTGTGTCTGTCACAGCACTCAGTCCCATTATTTCTCATAATCTCCGCTTGCATAAATACAGTAATGTTCAGTGGTGCGCTGCTGTCACACGGACAAACCTCATTCACCGAAAGAAGGAGACTCTGAGCCTCATTCTCTGAACTTTCATCAAGGATACATTTATACTTCATGATTATTACATATCTGACATCTTCTAAGAAGAAGAAATGGAAATCAGATCTTGATTTCCAACATCACACAGCATCAGTCCATTTCTGACAGTGATGATCGACATTTCAAAAACGGATTTTTACATGGCTGGTTTCTGACTATTTATTTCTCAGGACTTTATTTCAGCGTTTTCTTTTTACACCAGTTTTGTTGTCCACCAGATGGGAAGAAATCAGAAATCAGTTTAGTCACTTAGTAAAGTAGCAGCATGCCTTTCAGCACATGATTTAAGGAATCATTTATGTCTGGATCATAAATGCAGCAGGATGACACACACACACACACACACACACTCACTTTCCACCAGTGACTTTTTTTTTCACTGTATTGTTCGCATTTAACAGTTTTTGTTTAATAGTAAAATGTTTGTGTGCATGTGTGGTAAGCACAAACATTATTTCACAATGTTTTTATTTCCACTTTAGTCCTGTTCTCTGCTGAAGGTTTCTCAATAACATTGTCTCTGTTGAGGTTGAATGCGTTTGAATGCAGTTTCATCTCCAGGGTGCCAGAACTACTGAACTACAACCCCAGCCTGTTGAAAACTAGACATGAATGAATGCAGAAGTCAAACACATCCCGTGAAATGACTGGACGTGCTCTAATTGCAGGTTGAGAATCAGGCTTAAAACGTTTTATTGTTCTGATCACATTTTGGCCAACTTGATGTGTATGAAACTGAATGTAGAGTGTATGAATGGGTTGATGTGGAAGCGAGCTATCATAATTAATCAAAACTAGTATGAATATAGCTGCAAGCAGCAATTATAGTTTTAGTGTGTTTTTTTTTCTTTCTATGTAATAAATCAGCATGGCGTACAGGCCTAAGGTGAACCGTTTTATTGAAATATGTCAGCATCAAAATTTATAAACATATATGAAAAACTCATTTAACTCAGTATGCTGTACTGTTCAAAAAGTCACATTTAGACATTAATTAATGCATTATTTCTATGATGCCATTTTAGACAAACACTTTTCAACTGTGCAAATACATTTTTAAAGATACAAATGATTTATTTGGTCATTTAAAACTGACCCTTGACAAAGGCTTTCTATTTCCTGTGATGTTTGTGCACAAGTACAGATTCCTGTTGATCGATTCATGATTTCATATCGCTGACATTTTCAGAGGATTATGATATTATGGCTAATGCACAATATTCCATCACTAGATGCACTGTTCGACTACAGCAATATTAGCCTGCATTTGTCCGTTTCATGTGTCAATACAGTCAGATGATGCCAGTTTCAGACTAATGTCTGTTCATTTGGCCTTAAAGAGGACAAGCCCAGCAGCAGCAGTCGTTTTAGTGGCTGTCTTTTCAAAAAGGAGGAGTGATCAGTTCAGTTTAAGCCGAAGCTTTAATGGCAGCTCATTCATCAGAGGTCCCTCTGAGGAGAGCATCAGCACACACTGACACATACTAAAACACTCGCAGTAAACACTCTACTTTACACACACACACACACACACACACACACATGTTGGTTTTTATGATAAACATGCACACACACACACACACACACACACACACACACACAAAACACAACGTGTTAATGTAAATAAACTAGCCTATATACAGAAAAAAAATCTAATGTATTTTTAAATATATTTCACAACCTAAAAAAAATGACCAAAAACATATATTTGCTAAAAAAGGTTTCAAAATATAGTCAAGGAAAAGTACATTTTCTACTCATATATTTTTTACCCTTTTTTTTTGTATTTAAAAAAAAAAAAATTTATACATTTAAAATATATTTTCTGAAATATCCACCTTATTTTTCCCGTAAGAGCGGGTGCAGCCATTTGTAAATTTAATGTGTCTGGCTTCCACTTCCAGCTATTTTTAGCTTTACTAAACAGCTCGTTTTGCTGCTTGATATTGCAAACTGGTGTTTCTTACCATTTTATTTTAATGTATTGCCTTAATTATAAAAACACTGGGTTGTAGCACAAACAGTTTTACCTTTTATTGCACGTTGTTATTCTTCTCGATATTTCCCTACAGCGGCTACTGAACCGGAAGTCTTGCACATTCACAGAAAACAGCTAACTTCCGCTTTGAAAAATAAGATAATAAGACACAAAAAATGGCCAAAAAAAATATAGGTAGAAAATATATTTACGTAAATATATTTTCTACCTATATATTTTTTGGGGCCATTTGTATATTTTTGAAAATATATTTAAAATGTGAGACTGGAGATGTATTTTCCTGCCCCTGAAATACATTTAGAAATATATTTTGGTTGAAACTAATATTTTCTATTTCAAAAATATATTTCATTGAGTTTCACTATTTGCAACATATATTTAGCATATATTTCAGCCAATATATACAGTATATATTTGCCTTATAGTTGCACATGCACACTGAATACTCACATCATGTGTTACTGTATATAAGTGCATCCTATTCTAATAACAATATTTTTCATTCAAGATATGGCATTTCAAAGGATTAAAACAACAGAAAAGTTATTTATCACACACACAAAGCGAAATGGCACTCGTAAACAACTTTATGAAAGTGAAAATGACAAATGAGACGTGCTACAGCCTCATGGACATCACAGGCTTGCGGTGGCGTCTGCAAGCGCACATCAAATGTGTCATTTGGGACAGAGCCTAGAGTGTGTGGGAGGAGGACAGGCTGAAGTGAGACGACCTGTTATAATGAAAACACTTCCAGCTGCACTTTAGTGTGGACAAAACCTGAAACTACTTCACAGCATGGCTGTAACCAGGGTTTGACCATTAGTGAGGTCTGGGGTGGGGTTAAGAATAGTGCTATAGTAACCCCTGCAAATACAACTCATTATGCACACTAAACACTTTAAAAGAGACCGTGATCATTTTCATTCCACGCACGCTAAACATTCTTGCAAACTGTCTAAACTTAATTATACATGCAGATGCTCATATGAGGAGTTTTAAATGGCAAATTAGTCATTCAGAGAACAAACTTTATTTTCTAAAATGAAAAATGTACCGAGGACCGGACCTCAAAGCTGGCTCAGTAGAAAATGATTCAACAGCTTATTTCAGCCAATCAGAATCAAATGTTGGAGAGTGCTGCGGTTTAAGACAGGATCTGTTTTCTTCACTAACGTTCACTCCTCACGCAGTGAGCACTACAGCATCTATGTGGGCTAAACTGTGCATCATTTATCACTGTTTTGGCACAAAATGCATTCAGTGACTACATCTGTCAAATTACATGAACTGTTTTGACACTCAGACTCAAAAAACAACAAAACTCCATGTACCTGCAGGCCAATTTGCATACATTTTTTTGAAATCGTTGATTAAGTTTAAAACCTAATTCAAAACTGAATAAGACAGCAATAGGCTGCATTTCTACAATAATACTATATTTGCATAGATTCTAAATCTAAAAAATGAAATACTTTAAATGCAATAAGATGTATCTGAAAACCTACACGTGTTAATCTTTCATAAGCATCAACTGAATTCAAAAGGGGAAACTTGGGAATTATTTTGGACTGTAACTTTATACGGCAGTAAATTCTAAATAGTAGAGTGTGTCATTCTTGTTTTTAAAAAAAAAAAGAAAACATTGTATATGCTACCAGTTATTGATGTTTTTAGGTCTGTGTTTTATGAGTGACAAAGTACGTGTGTTGGTGGATAATCTTTACTAGTGTTAAAGAAGAATGAGTTGATTTGAGACGTGTGTGCAGGGTTTACTAGTTTTAGTGCAGTTTTACTGTGAAATTAACTGCTGTGCCAAGCTGAAGGTTGATTATGAGAAATGTGTAAACAGTTTTGAAAAAGTGAGAAATGTGTCCTATAAACAAAAACAAAACAAAACAAGCAACATCCTCCACTAATCACACACACAAATCCACACTAAATACTATCCTCATTTCTCAACATTTTGATCGTATTCGATGGCATTCAGACATTTTTAATTGTGACTTAAAGGGTTAGTTCACCCAAAAATGAAAATTAGCCCACAAATTACTCACCCCAGCTCCGGGCGGATGACGTATGAGGTCAGCGCTGCGCATGCGCCGGTCAGAAGTGATGAACGCGGAAACGCAGTGGAGAGACCAAAACAAAACACCAGTCACTAATTAGAAGTACAAAGTGAGGATTTGTAAAGAAGAATGTCGGAGGATTTCGATATAAGCCAAGAGGAGACTGGTTTTCCTTTGCTAAAGTAAGGAAACTTTGCTTCCTTTGCTCCTGTAAACAAATGTTGGTTTTCACGAGACTCACCGGCGCATGCGCAGCACTGAACTCATACGTCATGCTCCCGGAGCTGCTTCTGTGTACAACAGTGAGC
>NW_015625598.1:133171-162600 GCF_001515625.1 Sinocyclocheilus rhinocerous | reverse complement strand
CTTTTTATTTCACTTCTTTTGGACTGATGCATGCAACACCCGCTGAGTGCCATTAAACAGCTTGAAAGATCAAAGACCATTTTTAATATAACTCCGACTGGATTCATCTGAAAGAAGAAAGTCATATACACCTAGGATGACTTGAGGGTGAGTATTTTATGGACTAATTTTCATTTTTGGGTGAACTAACCCTTTAAGCGTCCAAACACTGTATTTAGGCATTGAGAGCTGAACAGCACATCATTCGGTGGAGGCTTTCACTGGCAGCAGGGTACAATTTGATGACACGCTACTGTGCCGTCAAACATCTGTTGTAGTTTCTGACCTGTTATTACAGAAATGAATACATGTCAGCTGGATGATGCATTCAGCATTGACAACAAATTATGACAATGTTTTGACAAAATACTGTGCCTGTTTTCCAGATCCTTTGGTGTCAGTGAGAATGTAATATTGATAAGGCCATAAGTTATTTTATATACTGTAATCAGTTACAGTCCTCCCAATGAGGAATCATTAAAACACTTCAAATAGAACCCATTACTGGCATTTTGTAATATATCTAAAATCTAATAAAGAAAAAACATCTGGGCCATGTTTTATTATTCATAATATTTTTGATGAAACGATGTAAAGTCATTTTAGTGCGAGGTAAAACACTGAGAACTCAATCCATAAACAATTAAAAAGTTCTGGCAGGCCCAGAGTCTCTAATAATTTTCCATTCGATATCTGTCAAAGCTGCAAAATGAAAACGTTCAGTAAACCCTCATTAGCGTTCGGAAAAATGGTGGGCAGTTAAATGAAGGCCCAGATTTAGTGCTGCACCTTCGGTTATTATGCACGACATCAATGAGCATCAATAGCCTCATTAGGCAAAAACCAGCAAATGACAAATGATGGAAGATATGTTTTATTAAGAAACGCTGCAGAAGTTTCCCCCGAGGCTTGACTAGTACTGGAGGCTACTGAAATACGATTCTGTTTGATTAGGCTCTAAATATCACCGTATTACATAATTACATTATTCCATCTCATATTAATCTGTATTTAAACATTGTCACAGTCAGAGATGGTTCCAGTTTATGACGTTTTTTTTTTAGTACATTAATACATTAATTACAATGTAATTACAGGCAGTGGTTTATTTGTAATAAATGAAAACTAATTCATTTTCAAAGCCTTTGTGAGACAGTTTTCAACAGCTTGATTACTCATCATCAAATGTCCTATGATTGTGTATAAGAATGATAAGATATTATAATAATACTATTATATATTATAATAAGATATTATAAACATCAACATGATGATTTTCTGTAAAACTGCTTTGAAACAACATTGTGAAAAGTGCTATAGAAATAAATTTGCTAACCTGTATATCATACCTAAAAGCGATCTTTTACAACCTGATACAGTATTAATAAATGGTTTGGCTCTAAGCAATGCATTAGGTACTAACCAATCTGTCATACCTGTAAGCTAAACAGCTAATAATTTATAGCCATTAAAGGAACACTCCACTATTTTTGAAAATAGTCTCATTTTCCAACTCCCCTAGAGTTAAACAGCTGAGTTTTACCGTTTTCGAATTCAGCCGAAACTCTTTGGTCATTTTTGAGCGAGATGCTAACGGTCTAATCAGATTCAATAATCTATGCTAAGCTAAGCTAAAAGTGCTACGCCAGACCCGGAGATCGGCTGAATGGATTCGAAAACGGTAAAACTCAACTGTTTAACTCTAGGGGAGATGGAAAATGAGCCTATTTTCAAAAATAGTGGAGAGTTCCTTTAAATGAGCATAAAAACAGAGTTTGACGCAGTGCAGCTAGCAGCTAAACCATGTGCTGTGTTTCTGTTGATGTCCAGCAGAGCAGGGCTGGACATGAAGCATATGGTGATTGAGTTTGGATGCTGTGAATAAGGTCAGAAGACATGATTAAATTATTCCATGTGTTGAGGAACACAGACTCCACAAAAACACCTGCGCTTGGCCTGAACGCCACAGCAGAGATGCAAATCCAAGCAGAATGCACGGCAGAACCCCTTTTACTCAAATTCAGATGCACTAGTGAGGAAATGTAAAACCCAGAGCGGAGCTGGAGTGTGATCGCAGAATGCTTTAAACGCTTCTTTTGGAACTCTTTTCACTGACAGAGATAAAATATATAAACTAACTGGCCAGTTTTTGAGTGAAACATCAGTTACTCAATATTAACTCTTTCCCCGCCATTGACGGAATTTTCCGTCTTTCTGTGTTTTCACTGTTATACAGTAGGAGGTGCTATTATGCATCTTCTGAAAGAGAATACTCTATGCAATAGCATGTCTGGATCAAAACACAGCAAAAAAGAAGAAGCAGAAACAAGTGAGTGCATAAGCAGATGCATTTGTAAAATCATCATCAAACATTAAACAGCATATCAATCAAATCTGCCTAACGCTACTGAATGAAATGTCGAGGCAGGAAGTGGTTCAGGACTGCGACGCTTTGGCTGTTTTGATGGAAGCGATCGACTCCATCTGTGTTTTGATCATTGATCTGAATCCCATCCAGACGTAGTCTTTGACAAAATGCCATTTTCTCAGCTTTTTGATCAAAATGCTTTTTTTCTTCTTCTTTTTCTTTTTTTTCTTTTTGGATGAAATTTACCCACATTCAAGTGTTGATAAAAAAGAAAGAATGCATCATTTGTTTAAACGCACAGGCTCTGTTCTTTCTTTTGACATTTTGCATGTTCAGATATTCAACAAAACATTCTGGGGGCCATGAAACTTTTGTGAAAATGATAAAAAATGCTGACTGTAGCTGGAAACTTGCTGGCAGGGAAAGAGTTAATTCTTTTATTGAACCACTGTATTGCAATGTCACACTCACATTTGTGCGATAGTACTGAATACGCAAAATTCAGCCATGAATCCCATCACTGTATGCTGAAATTTAAGTCCCACCTTTCTGAAAACTCTGCTCTGATTGGTCAGCTGTCCCAGTCTGTTGTGATTGGTCAACCGTTTAGAGCGTATGTCAGAAATGCTGCGCATCCAACATTGCAGGCTCATTGAAAATTTGTGCTTGTGGCAACGTTTCTGCAACACTGATGTTACATAACTTACTGCACGTTTCACACCAGTTTCAAAGTGAAATGTCCAGTGAGTGTTGCTAAAATACATTTGTAATACCTGACCGTGGCCATGTTTTTATTGCGTTGCTTCAGTTGCTATTTTAACTTCCTTATACGCGGGGTTTGAGCTGTTTTGTCGAACTGTAGTTTCACAGGATTCATACCAGAGCACTTCACCTCACAAGTGCAACGCCGTTTCACGTGAGCTAGCGCACAAACCCTCTGTGTCAGAAAACCCATACATATGAAGCTGTACATGTGACGATAACATTCAAAAGTCCAGTCTTCAAATCTCGGAGCATGTTAAAACTGTTTTGAGGTCATAACACAGTATTGTGCAATGTGCAATTTATGTGAAAATTAGGCTTTCTTAATTGAAACTCTGGCCTGTAAATCATACTTTGTGTGAAAAGGAATAAAAGTGGTCAGAGTTTTACTGCCTCTAGTGTTCATTGCGATTTTTGGTGCGTTTTTTATAGAAATGTAGGTTGGGGCACATATTTCTAATGAGCCTGGGTAGCAATGGATCTTAGCTTCATAAGCATCTGTAAACAGCATTATATCTACAGTAACTACTGTGTTAGTTTTAGTAGTCAATACATTGTTTTATTGCCCTCACAGTGACAAAAACAGCACCTCCTCAACAGAGCAAAATCATCCAAATGTTGTTTGAGGCCTGGACAAAGCAGCCAGTAGGTGGCAATTATGTAACTGTGTAACATGATGATGTAGCCACATCACAGAAATAATGGCAGGACTGCAAACGAAGCATTTCAGGCAAGTGTTTTCTGTTGGACAAATTAACTCTCTTTGGCACCGACTTTGTGCTTTGTAACTTTACACATCGTTTGTATGCACACACAGCTATATTACTCACTAAAGGAAAGGTGGAATCAACAAAAGCACAATAGGTGCCCCTTAACAAAACGCACATGTATTTACATGAACATTATTGCAGGATGAAAAATATCGATCCTGCATGACGACATTTTGCTTTCACAGCTATAATAGCATCCTCACACACGCTGCAACCACACACAGCGCACAGATGCAAGCCTCAGGCTCACTGTGCTGATTCACCATGTCCCTTTGCATTACTTCCACACATGACTGCCCTTATACTACTCTCTCTGAGGAGACTACATAGAGGAGACTCAAGGGCAGAACTGAGCTCCTGTATTCACACATCCCACTGGGATTTCTCCCTTCTTTGTAGGCTTGGAGGGGTTGCAGAAACTTAGTATTTAGCAAAAGCACAGGTTTCTCCAGATTCTTGAATAATTTGGGCATTTTTAAATGAGCAATTTAGGGCAACCAGGGAAATAGTGAGGCATGCCATTTCCAAGTGCCAAGGGAGACTCCTCGAAAAGCACACAGTCTAGTGGGAAATAAAGCTGAGGTCTTTTTCTTTGAGTGGACATGGCAGATCACACAGAAGATGGAAGCCGATGGTTATGTAAGCTTCTTGTTTGTGTCATCCACACTCAGAGTGTTACAGAAGACGTTTTCCAGACCACATATAAGTAAGCTTTCTCACTTAATACCAGGACTGACCCTCATACTTAAATGCAGGTAATCATATGAAATGTGCAGGGATACATTATTATTATAAATGTTGAACACAAACAGATTCCTGGCAGAAGCCCAGTGGGATAGGAGTGACTAAGGATCATGTCTGTGTCATTATTCAGCACGACACATCGGCGATTGGCTGCACATCTCCTGGCACACGTCTTAAGCTGCACTCCTACTGGTTACTGCTCGGCGTGTGGCCTGAATATGTGATGTGCTGCACCCTTCCAACACGCTAAATCAACTGAATTATCATGAAACTCTAGCAAAATGAACACTGCATGCATGGTTCTAATTATGCTTGCTTTTATTACAGGAAAAGCAATAGCTTCTTAAATCGGCCCCATCAAGCCTTATGAGCTCCTCCAGTGCAGGAAAAATCAATAGCACCCACAGAAAACACACCTGGCTTTGCTTTCTTAGAGAGATCGCATGCTGACTCCCCTGGAGGAACGCCACTGAAATATTCATGCATGTAACTAGGGGAAGTAAGGTGTGATTCCTCTATTCTGAGCATGTCTCTGGGTTTTTTATTATGTGAATAATTATCTCCGCTGGACTTCTGGCCAATCCATCGCCGCACTGGTGTGGAGTACAGCATTGGTGAGTGTAGCAGCAGGCGTTTCATAATCGACAATTAGGATTGGCTTGGTTGTCAATACTACAAAAGATGGAAAAATTGCAGATCATTCGTATTTAGACGATCTCTGTGATGTAGAGAGCAGCTCTGGTGCTCAATCTGCTTTGCTTGCGTCATGACAAACTGTGTTGTAAATCAAGCCTCTTTGCATGCAGCCATCTGCTTAAGAGGCGCATAAAAAAGACTGGTGGTGCTGTCCAGGTACCAATCAACTTCTGATTGAGGGGCAGCAAGTGGAGAAAACAAGACACTGAGATTGCAGAATCTGTGTAGCCCCTAAACAAGGTGCAAACTTATCAAAGCTCTGCATGAAGCTGCTTCTAAATTCTAAGAGCACGCATCAATGCATCAATCAACAAGTCCGGATCAATGCAAGTAAACTCACCACTCGTGTTGGGGTTCGTCGATGACCAGGAGGATCTTGAACTTCCGCGACACCGCCGCAGGACTTTGCTCCACGAGTCCCGCAGAAGCGGCGGTTTGCTTCACCACGTTGGTGATGGAGCTGAAGAATCCCGAGCCGGTGGATTGGGCGGGCTGCGGTCGTCGCTCGGGGGCCGGAGAAGCAGGGGGGGACTTGGCCGCAGGAGGCGCCGATGGGGCAGGAGTCGGTCCTGCGGGGGCTTTGGTGGCAGCAGTCGGGGGAGGCGGTGGAGGTGGGTCGGGCCTCTGGAGATCCGACATGTAGCCGTTGGGCAGGTTGGCGATGAAGCTGCTGTCAGAGAGGCGACGGCGCAGGAAGTTCATGGCTAGTGAAGGTTAAACTCTGGGTTGGACGTCAACAGCGTAGCGGTTACAGTAGCCTCTTTGTGGTCTGGGATTCGCAACTCTTGTGCTGCTTCTCAAGAGCGCAGTGTTGATATTGCTGTTGAATTTCTCCGTCTTCCTCCACTGACAGCTTGAATGCCAGGATGAGATGCTCACACTCTGCCTGTGTCTCCGCTCCCTCCCTCCCTCGCTAGCTCTCTTCTCACGTGCTCCTCCTCCCCCAGTCCCTCACGATCTCCTACATCATCGCTTACGTGGCCGTACTATGTCGTACTGCAGCTGCTGAACGGGGTTTCCAATGAATATGCATGGCAGGAGGGGAGCTCCTACAGCAATTCCCCCATGCCCCCTGCCGCCTCTCCTCCTCCAGCTCCCTCCCTCTGCTCCTCGGATTGACCCGCAGACCCCGGTCTGGCAGCGCTGGGGCTGGGGCAGGGGCAGGCAGAGGGATGGAGGAATAGGTCTGCAGATGGTGGAGACACGCGTCAGCTCGGCTCTCTGGGGATCTGTGAGCGTCTTCTAAACATTGATCCTCTGCCATCATTTAGTCAATGATGCTCTCCTGAATATAGGAGCTCAGTATGTCAAGCCCATGTTGGGCCATTACTGCAGAAAATACAAATAAAATGGAAGCTGAGGAATGGTGATCACGATCAACAGTGGCATTTTACACAACCAGGCAAAAGAAATGTCATTATTACTGATTCAATCCAGCTGGAACAACATGAGGTTATGAGATTTGCTCAAGCGCTCAGTGGTGTTTACGCCACATCACACAATACTGCCCAATATACATTTATCTATTTATTAGAAAAGAGTCTTTCTAGAAAACAAAACATTTTCTTAAATCATGAAATATAAACGCAGCAGGATAACAGATGCATTAGAGCTACAATTAGCGTCATGCTACATAAGACAAATTATGAGATTTATAATATGCTTTTACTCAAAACTCACTTTAAACCACCACCGAGTGTTTGTAATAACTTACGATTGCGATCTCATGTGGATTTTGGTCATCTAATTTTGCAGAAATATTTTATTTGTAGCCTTTTATATCAAGCTAATCGCTTCACCTGCTTAGCGTTTCTCATGTAAACATCCTTTATTGTTAAGAAAGTACCCCAAATCTCATGAAAATCACATTCAAGTTATATACTATCGTACTGGTGTGTTTATTAGCTTCATGTTTCGTGTGTATAAACATTTCTTTGGGATTGATGTAATGGAAGCTCGTCATCGGAATATGAGTAACATTTGAGCAGCGAATGAGCTTCATAACAGCGATTATGGAAGAGAAAACACACTGAGGCTGTAACCATAGCAGACGGTATTGAGTGCACTCATTCAATCCCATAATGCACCGCAATAATAAGTGTACACCCGATGTACACTCACTCAACGGCTAGAGAATACCCATAATGCACCGTGAGGGTCAGGAATAGAAATGATGATTCTGTCAAAGAAATATGAAGTGAATGTAAATATATCAATATTTCTCCAAACATTGGAGGCTGTTGTCGACAACCAGAGGCTGCCGCTTCATAATTCTCTATGCAGAAAACACCCTAGCAACTGCCTAACAACATGGTAAAAAAAAATAAAAATAATTATTCTGTTTATATGAATTTTCCCTGTTGGTAAAAACTCCTTTTCATATTTTCATACATAGGCTTCAGATGATAAAATGCCCCTTCATGTCTGTATTTACTAAGAACATAAATCTACTCTGATATCTTTGTATAAATATTATTATGGGATGCTTATGTGCTTAAGTCTTATTTTGAGTTTTAAACTTCAGCACATAATTCAGACACAACAGCGGGCACGAATGCTTTTGTGCAGCCTGACAGCACTCTATAGCAGAGTGCTACAGAACGGTTAACAACCTAGCAACTATATATCAACACCATGGCAACAACCCACAACATCCTGGCATCACAGTGCCCTGCTATAAGCACAGGACCGTGTTAAAGGATGAGGGCGAGAAAGGGTTAAATAGATGTTGACTCATCAAATGTCACGGGTTTCTCAGGCTAAATTAGATGAAGATTTGCATTTATGTGCGAAGCCCAGCGGGGACAACTACACGCTGATGGCAAACAGGAAAAACAATAACGAATATGAGCATGATTGCATTGTGTCTGGTGCAATTAGTGAGATGAACCTGAATGAGATGTTTGTGGGTTTTGTGCTGTAGGTGTCGGAGAACAGCTCATTTGTGCGCTGATGGTGATGGTGTGAGTTGTGAGGCTCACGGCTGATTTCTGAAGTCACGACTGTAGTGTTGATATAGTGCTGGAGGTGTGAGTCGCAGCTGCTGACACGCTGAGCTCATTCTGACCTCCATTTTTCATGGCAGGGAGAAAATAGCACAACATCATGTGCTGCTCGAGCATATTAAAACACACCGATATCCGATTAGCCTATGATCGTACACAGTTGCGATGCAGAGAAGGTGTTGAACATTCATGCACACATGACTAGACTGAGATCAAAAACATGGGAAAATAACTGCATGCATTTTTAATATCATATATGCATGAGGCTTTTATCTCTTGCGTGAGAACAGGTTTGGAAGCTCTTATATTTTGGGTTAACTTGATAACCTTCATTAGCAAGATAAACCAGAGGAGCTACTGCTGAAACTATATTCAGTTCAAATTATTGCTGAGACAACTGCATAATAAGTCATTTGTGATTTATACTTTTTCCAATGTTTGATCCCAGCAATTCATATCTGATATTTAACAAAAACATTTTACATTGATCTATTCTATATACTCACTTATGCCTCAAAATAATTAAATCTTTATGCATGTCAACTATTTTTTCCATATTATTATTATTATTATTATTATTATGCACATTCAACATTTTTAAATGTGTGGTATTACAAAACTGAAATATTTGGTGAAAAAAGTAGGCCTGCTGTACATTAAAATGTGTGATTTTCATTCCTTAGGTACTCTATTATATTCAAAATGTCAAACTGAAAATAGATTCATATTTTCCCCTTAAACCTCATGAACTGCACATATTTTTGCATCTAGCCACATGCAACAATTCATTGCATTCTGTTTCCCCCTCATTTTTTCTATTATATTCTATTTTTATTTGTATGTAAATTGATCTTATACCATTTTTTATACCTCTAAATTATTTAAACATTTAATAAGTTAAACATATCTTTAGTTACATTTGAGCTCTTGTTTACGAACTGAATTTATGAACCAATTTTTATTTATTTTTTTACAAATTTTCCAAGCAAGCAAATGCATTCGGTTTAAAAGCTGTAATGCACAAGACAAGATGAAAATGAATTTATAGCGCTTTAAAAGGTGATTATATCGGCTGGCATAAACCCATCTGCTATAAAAGAAAATTTGCACTAGGTTGTAAACATATGGATGTGATGCTAGAATATGAAGATGCTTTCTGTGCTAAACGAGCAGATTTCATGTTCTCTGCTGGAGTGCGAATATCCTGCCTTCCCTCTCTAACGATAAGTGCTGCATTAATTATTAAGCTTAATGTCATATTTCTGAAGTTTGCGTTTATCCTAATGACATCAGCGAAGCGATCCGTCTTCACCGCAGGCGAAGTGAATGTGTCAGTAGATGCTCCAGTCTCGCGGGCTGCTTTAAGCATAGCTGGAATAAGCAGTGAATGCATCTCCATGGCAACTGGCTGTAACGCGTGAGATTGTGTTGTATTGTGTGCTTGAGGAAAGAGCTCAGGTCCAGATGCCTCTCTGAGAGCAAACTATCATCAGTTCCTGAGCAGACTTCATCTTCAGCTCTCTGCAGCACCAGACACTCGCGTGAAGAAGCACTGCAACGTGTTTTTGGGCACAGTGAGGTCATGGCATCCTCTGTCACTGCAGATTCTGAGGACATGTGATGAAGATGAGATGAGCTCGTGACCTAAAACGCTAATGCAGTCCCATCATGAAACCATGACACGAGATGATGCTCTTCTCTTTGAGCACAAGCGAAAATGCTTTTGAACCTCATTTACTGCATTCAGATTATTTACTCGCCACACAATCACTGTTTTTGTAGCCTTCAATTTCAGTGTCACTCCATTTGTATTTGCATTAATATTCAGCATGATTTGTAATGCATTCTGATAAAGAGGAATCTTGAGCTCGAGAGAGACTGTATTCAGAGAGATTCAACACAGCTCCGAGCTGTTGTCATTGCTGAATGCTGAGAGACTCGTTGCTTACCAATGCTCAGGCCTTTAGTGCTCTCTAGTGGCTGCTGATGAAAACACAGTGCTGCAACACACACACACACACGCACGCACGCACGCACACACACACACACACACTCTCTCTCTCTCTCTCTCTCACACACACACACGCACGCACCCACGCACACACACACACGGCCAGGAACCAGAAATCATGCTGATTTGCAGCTCAAGAAACATTTCTGATTATTATCAATGTTGAAAACTGTTCCAAATTTTTGTGAAAACTGTGATACATTTCATTTTTCAGGATTCAAAGATGAATAGAAAGTTCAAAAGAACAGCATTTAAAACAGAAATCTTTTGTAACATTAAACATATCTTTACTGTCACTTTTGATCAGTTTAATACATCCTTGAATAATATATATATATATATATATAACCTTACTTAGTGACCCCAGACCTTTGAACGGCAGTGTATGTACTTATCTATTTATTTATTTGGTTAGTTAGTTAGAGAAATGTCTGTCTCTGTGTTATTTTCTTAGGATTAGGGTAAAATACAACTAGGGCATGTCGTTTCACTTCCAAATAATAATAATAATAATAATAATAAAAACTACAATAACATATTCGTTGCTACTACTATAAAATTACCATAGACTGTATAAAAACATGGACGTAGTGAAAATTACAAACGGGAAAATTCTATTGTGGGACAGAATTTCCTTTAAAAAAAAAAACTTAGGCAGCAAAAATAAATAAATATGCAAAATTAAATGCAGTAAAACAGCATTTTGGAGTTCTAGAAATTTCCTTAAAGGGATAGTTCACCCAAAAATGAAAATGTGATGTTTATCTGCTTACCTCCAGAGCATCCAAGATGTGGTGACTTTGTTTCTTCAGTAGAACACAAACTGAGATTTTTAAGTCAAACCGTTGCAGTCTGTCAGTCTTATAATGGAAGTGGATGGGAATCACGGCTTTGAGAGTCAAAAAAACATACACAAACAAAACCAAATTAAACCCTGCGGCTCGTGACGATACATTGATGTGTAAAGACACGAAACGATCAGTCTGTGCAAGAAACTGACTCCCAATTGAGATTGTAGATAGAGTGTCAATGGTCCATTTGAGAGATAGGTGGCTGTAATGCACTTATAAGTCTGCGATCCGCCGTAAAGCAAGAAGAAGAAGACGACGCGTCACACTCCGGCTGAAGAAGAAGATGCTCAGGACAGTTCAGACAAAATCAGAGGTAAAAAATGATATAAATACTGTTCAGTTTCTTGTACAGACCGATCGTTTTGTGTCTTTACACATCAGTGTATCGTCACGAGCCGCAGGGTTTAATTTGGTTTTGTTTGTGTATGTTTTATGACTCTCAAAGCCGTGATTCCCATCCACTTCCATTATAAGACTGACAGACTGCAACGGTTTAAGTTAAAAATCTCAGTTTGTGTTCTACTGAAGAAACAAAGCCACCTACATCTTGGATGCCCTGGGGGTAAGCAGATAAACATCAAATTACATTTTTGGGTGAACTATCCCTTTAACATATATAATGTTAAAAGGGATAGTTCACCCCAAAAACTACATTTCTTTCAATTTACTCAACTTCATATTGTCCCAAACCTTTATGACTTCCTTTTTTTCTGTGGAACAGAATATCTTTTGAAGAGTGTTGGTTACCGAGCAGTTTTGGCTTTCATTTGTGTGTGTGTGTGTGTGTGTGTGTGTGTGTGTGTGTGTGTGTGTGTGTTCCTCCAGACCGCACGGTGGCGCGAACTGCTCACTGAATAGCCAGCGCTCTGTGGATCTTGACGATGAAATTGTCTTTCAAAAGTAGCTGCTTCTGTGCTTCTAACATCGTTAAAATATTCAGCAGACGAAAAACAATTAGTTATCGATATTGTCACTCATCCTAATCGTTCCTGGCACCTCGCCGCGTGTTTCAGCGCTGCTTCTGATGAGGTTTGATCGCTCTGAGTGAGCTGGAGCGCGATGTCCGCGATGACTCCAGCTCTGCAGAACAGCAGTGTCTTCTACAGGCGCGTGCTGAGCCGCTTTCCTCAGGACATCAGTCTGGCGTTTGCTTACGGATCCGCGGTGTTCAGACAGACTGGAGGGCAGATGGGGGTAAGAAACAGAGCTTTAAGCGACTGTCATTGAGCTCCAGCCGCGGTCAATCCTCCGTCAGGCTGTCTCTGTGTGCAACACCACGCTCTTTGGTTTGTGTTTCAGAAGAACATGCTGGACTTCGTGTTCGCTGTGGATGATCCGGTCACATGGCACACCATGAACCTCATGGAGAACAGGAAGCATTACTCTTTCCTCAGATACCTGGGGCCCAAACACATCAGCAGCATACAGACTGACTATGGAGCTGCAGTTTACTTCAACACCCTCGTCCCTGCTGAAGACAGGGTATGAAACTCTATTTGGCAGATCTGTGATTGTATGCTTTATCTATCTATCATATTTCACAAAATAAAACGGAGCAAATAAAGTGTAATGATAATAAAAACAGTATTCTTCCACCAAACAATGTAGCTCCTCAGAAACAGTTGTGGTTCTAACAAAGTGGTTGCCGAGCAACACACAGAAGTAAACAAAGGTGTATGTTACTTTGTAGAGTCATTTACAACAGCTTCGAACACGGCTCAGCCAATCAGAATCAAGCACCGGAACTATACGCTTTATAATAAAAGATCAAACTAAGAGCGCAGAATATGAACGCAGTGCTCAGTTTTATGTTAAGCGTTTACCTCCCACTGCAAAAAGTGATAACGTGTTGTAGTTGTCAGGCTGTTAAAGAGCTATTTCTACCTGCTCTTATGCTTAAATTTAGTTTTGTTAGTGGAAGATATTTATAATGTTAGGCTTAAGTAACATTTTAAACATAAAAAAAAAATTATGCATTTAGATGTCACCACAGGAAGTGCATTTTTAGATTATCATTTCGTTTAATGTGGCTTTAAAGACCAAATTCAGTGCGCGCTCGCCACATGGACATTAAAGCTGCAGTGAATTACTTTGCTGCACCAAAACGCTCATAATGCAGCATATATAGAGTTATTCATTTAATGTATGTTTTTCTCCAAATTGTATTTATTTTTTACTGTTTTTTTTATTTTATTTTCTTACTGCAAGACATGAATTTTGCTTGTATAATTTCTTTTCTACTACTAGCGATGCTTATGTAGTGTTTGAACTGAGACATGCTCTGGCCATTAGCCTACATGAACTGTAATGAGCTTACTATCAAACTAAATATGTAGACCGGGGGCCTATAACAGATGTTTGTGTTATTATTGCTGAAGGATGTCCTCCTGCTATTGCTAAAATAACAATCAAATCAGAGCAGCGGCACTTTCGCCTTTATTCCTGCAGGGATTTCAGTCTGACTAAAGAGCAGTATCAAAATCACTACACACATTATTCAGCCTATATAATTATTATATCAAATGCATCAATGCAATGATAATTCACCTCATTCATTACTGTTAAATCAGTTATGTAAATGGGGAGATGGACTCAGTAGTATGTTGCAGCAGGTGCACAATAAATCTTCATACATGACATCACTGCTGGTGGGAGGGGCCCCATCTCACTTCTTTAAGAAATATTCATTTCTTACCAATCCCAAACTCCTGAACAGAAGTATATAGTCCAAAAAAAAAGGAAATGTAGTTTGTTTGATGCACTGAAGTCGTGACTTGTTTGCAGGTGATCAAGTACGGTGTGATCAGCACAGATGCTCTGATCGAGGACTTGCTCCACTGGAAAACCCTGTATGTAGCAGGCCGGTTACACAAACCTGTGAGTATCTCCTCCAGCTGATGAGATCAGCCGCTTCATGCTGCAGTTACACAGAGACCAACGGATGCAGAAACTGAACACGCGGTCCTCCACACCTCCAGAGCACTTCTGGACCTTTTTGACTCCAGTTATTGTTGTTTACTGTCAAGGCCCATGACTTTTATGGTTATGGATAAGGATTTTACAGATATTATTACTCACCATTCCTGCTCGATAAAATAATTTACAGCTTGACGTGACTAGAAAAATGTGTATTCGTTATAAAAATTCCCATGGGGTTATAAGATTTGTATAATTTACATGACTTTTCCAGGTCTACAAATCACACTTTGAAAAGGAGGCTTCCTTATTTATCCAGGTTAAAAAAAAAAAGCTTTATACAATACTGATTGTGTCAAAGCAGCTTTACAGAGTCAAACAGGAACATAGTTTGTCAGTGATGCAAGAGGACAACAATAAAGAGTCATTTCTCCAGCTAAAGTCAGTTTTGTGTCGTTTGAAATAATTTTGAGTCCTCTTGAGGCCCCTTGGTTGAGGCCCACTAACACTTCCTAATAAAGATCACTCCTGTATGGTCATCTCCATCTTAATTGGTCTCCATATGCTTTTTAAAATAAATCTCTATGTATTAAGTGACGGTATATTTTGCAGATAAGGAGCTGTCTTTCAAATGCATTAGCTCATCAGTAGTAGATGTGTTTAGAAAAGTTGTCACTGGACATTTGTTGAGCAAATGCAGGTTTGCAGTCAGTGAAAGTGTTAATTTTGGACACTTTCAGTGTTTGATACTCAGTGTAGAGAAGCCCGCTGTCAAATCAGTGTTCAAGCGTGAGTAACTACATGTCAGTCATGTTTTTCCCCTCTCTCTAGGTTCGAATTCTGCTCCAGAGTGAGCATGGAAAACTGCGGGCCGCTCTCGTACGGAATTTGAAAAGTGCCGTGATCGCTTCTTTTCTCATGCTGCCGGAAAGTTTCTCCGAAGAAGACCTGTTCCTCCAGATAGCAGGCTTGTCCTACTCTGGTAAATGTTTTTTTGCGTTAATTTTACATTTTTACCCAAAAGTGTTTTAAAGTGATACTCACTAGCAACATGCTAATCATGTAAACAACATGCTAGGAACACCCTAGCAACCGCCATGGGTACCCTAGCAACGGCATAGCAACACCCTAGCAACCGACCCGGGTACCTTTGCAACCGCATAGCTACACCCTAGCAACTGCCCCGGGTACCTTAGCAACCGCATAGCTACACCCTAGCAACTGCCCCGGGTACCATAGCAACCGCCCCAAGTACCCTAGCAACCGCATAGCAACACCTTAGCAACCACCCCAAGTACCCTAGCAACCACATAGCAGCACCCTAGTCTAAACAATTCCTCAAGCAACTCAATGTATTCTTCCTCGTCTTTGTGTAGGGGATTTCAGGATGGTGATCGGCGAGGATAAATCCAAGGTTTCCAACATCGTGAAAGAGAACATGCCGCATTTCCGGAAGTTATATAACAGTATTCTTCAAGAGTGCCCGCAGGTGGTGTACAAGCCTCAGCAGGGCCGGCTGGAGGTGAGACATTCATCCTGAGCTGGAGTTCTGTGTTCCTGCAGACTGTGCTGTTTTCCTCTGAGGCGAGGCGAGGCGGTTCTCCCCCGTCCAGGAGACATGAGCGGAGGCTGTGGCCCTTTTCTGACAGATTCAGTCATTCGCGTAAGCTACAGGAGAGCTAAGGAGGCCAATCCCACAAAAACAAGCTCTTTTGCACTAAGCATATATGAAAGCTGCTTTTAGCATCATTTGGATGTTTTACATTATTGTCATATGCACGTTTTCTCCATAATTCACATGACCAATGCAGTAATTCATTATTTTCATCAATCTGAATGCGTTTGTAGATTCCAAAAGCGCTGTTTAAATAGACCCTAAACTTTGCAATCCAGTTCTATTAGTTAGTATCAGATTTATGTCACAGGAGCTAGCTGTGAGCATAATCAGTGTTTTGGCTTTGATTACATATCTAAATGTGCGTCAGCAAAGCTTTTGAGCAAGTATTCAGTCTCCTCCACTGACCTGCTCGTCACAGTACTGAATCGAGAAATTACTCAAATTCAGTGGTTAATATTTTCCTTTTATTTCTTCATTTTCCTAATATTTTCCTCATTACATAACTATTACTTTAAGGAGTTTTATCTGCTCTGCATCGTGCCTAACAATAGGCTATACCGTCTGTTTATTCTAAGCTGTTTATTCAAATACAGTATGTGGAGCACAAAAATATCAAGCTATTTCTTGCAAGTACTTTTAGCGTGATTGCATTAACCCACCAAATCGTTTGACAAACAGTCACATATCAGTAACAGGCTAATGTTGCATTACATCTCACGTTCTTTGCAGCTAATTCATTACGGTGACATAAAATATTGTGATCGAGTGTACAGGTAATAAAAAATGAATTCATTGTCTCATCCGTGAACATGCCTTCGTTATTGTTTTGAAAATGCGACCTCTAGCGGTGAAAACTTATATATTGTGCCCACTTAAAACCTGGAAAAGTCAGATTTTCATGATATGTCATTTTTAAGAATAAATAATGAGGATGCATAAAATACAGTGCAGTTGTTCTAGCACAGCTCCAGTGTATTTATTCAAGATGTCTGCATGTTTTCTGTTTTCTAGGTGGACAAAAGCCCGGAGGGTCAGTTCACGCAGCTCATGGCTCTTCCTCGCTCTCTCCAGCAGCAGATCACGCGTCTGGTGGAGCGTCCCGGGAAGAACAGAGATGTGGAGGAGATCCTGCTGCAGGTGGCACAGGACCCAGACTGCGGCTCCGTCGTACAGCAAGGTCAGGGACGATGGGAAATGTCAGGCATGTCCACCTGCGATGCAGCCACTACACGTACTATAACGTCTGATAAACCGCGAGCCACACCGGAGAGCTTGAGCTCTTTTGAAATAAACCATTACACAAGACGAATGAAAGAGCAAATAAGCAGTGGTTTTCACAGAGACTCGCTGAACTGGCCGGCTAGGTTTTGGCGGTGTTGAGTTTCTCCAGCGGCCTCACCCACATGTCTCTTTGTCATAATAACCGTCAGTGCATTCCTCACAAACACCTGCGCGAGCTCACGTGCTACACTTCACTTTTATGGGAAGCTGGAAGAGCATTTGCATCTGATCTGATCTTCTCGACACATCACAGTGCCTTTGCAATGACAGTAGAGTCTTGATTGACTGGATGTTTGATTGAGTTCAAAATGTATTTTAATAATTAAAAAAAAAAAGTTTCTCATGTGCATCTCTCAGTCACTGTGAGTAATCTCTCAAGGCTCTTAAATGACCGGTTCTGTTCATAAAACCGACAGATATTGAATGATATTTTGGTCTGTCACTATTCAGAATGCATTGCATCATTTGAATCCACTGTGTAGTTACATTCAGTGTCACTTACATTTCATTTAACTCGAATATAATTAAGTTGTAACTTTTTTTTTAGTTATGTAATACTTAAATTGAATAAACTTATTCACTAATAGCTTTTTAAAATGATAGCAATTCTGCCTGCTGTTGGCTTGTTATGATTGCTAAATGATGCTTTGTTGGATGAATCATACGTAATTATGCTTTCTTCGCAGGAATTTCATCAATCGTGAAATCCTCCAGCATAACGCAGAGTGCCAAAGGAATCGCCACCGCTGGTAAAGGCCCTTTCGATTTCATAGTTTTGTCACTGATTTTTGAGGTGTTGTATTCAAAACTGTGAAATGAATGGGAGAAGATCTCTACAGTGTTCCAGAACACGCATGTAACATTTCAGTGGACTCTCTCTCTTTGATCTTTGTTCATAACTATGATATAATCATTTTCTTAGATGTTCTCAAAGCATAACTCAATACTTCATAATAGATTGAAAAATATAAACTTCAGAAATGTTGACATACTGTATGTCTTGATAGAAGGGGTTAATAATAATAAAAAATAGTCAATTTGATCACAATACCAGATAAACATTACAGAATCAGACTTTTAAATTAGTGCTGTCGAACGATTAATCACGATTAATCGCATACAAAATAAAAGTTTTTGTTTACATAACGTGTTCTGTGTATATTTATTATGTATATATAAATACACACAGATACAGTATATATTTTGAAAATATATTTACATGTCTATATTTATATTCATATAATTTATATGATAAATATATTTAATATATAAACATAACATATTTTTCTGAAATATATACATGCATGTGTGTGTATTTATATATATATATAATAAATATACACAGCACACATACATATATTATGTAAACAAAAACTTTTATTTTGCATGCGATTAATCGTTTGACAGCACTGTTTTAAATATAATTATTATTTTTAAGGTCCGTTTAACAGCAACACCAGGAAAATGACTATTTAATGCATGCGTGATGTGCTGAATATGATTATTTTGTCTGTACCCTTTTCTTAGAGCTGAAATCTTTGGTACTTTTGATTTTTTTCTACTCCCAGAACTCGATCACTTTTGGCATTTTCTGAATTGTGATTTGCAGAAATGTATTTTCTTCAGGTGTATTAGTGAGTGACAGGACTGCTGTTGAAACTCTTTCCGCAGGTCTCGTCAAAACAGTGTCATACAGCGCAAAAAAGCTGCAGAAAATGTGGAGAGGCTGGCGCAGAAGACCATCATGACTGACAGCAGTTGTGTCAAATATAGTGTTATTTCCACAGTTATTTATTGACAATCTAAGTATGAAGCTGACTAATGACTGAAGCAGTGATTCGTTCTCGTTCTGTAATGCACAATATTCCTGAGAAAATGTCAATAAAGGTTTCTAAGTGTGTTTGTTAAGTGTCTTTTTTCATTGGCGGACTTCCCCTTCACCTTGTACCTGTTGCAGGGATGTGACGTCACGCGCTCATTAGCATAATGCATGCTGATCTCATTCCGCTGACCTCGACCAATGGGAATGCTCGACTCCCATCACCTGCTAGGAAGAGAATTCCATCATTCCGCGCATTCTTCCCGGCGCTCGCGCTACTCTGGATCTATCGCTGTCTGGGGCTCTCAGCTCGAGATCTTTCATCGACTTTGCGATTGGCGAGATTTCAAAGTGGCGCTACAAGGTGGGATGTAGTTTACATGACTCTAAACCGCTTGTTTTTTTGTTTTTTTTTTAATATATGCAACACTACATATATAAGTGAGAGTGAATATATATGTGCTTTATGATCATTGCTGTAGTGGGAACCATTGTAATCAAGGAAAGCGCTCCTGCGTCTCAAAGACAGCACTTGTTACAATGCAACGCCTCCCGCTGAATGATTTACTACCCGATACAAGAGTGTTCTGGAATCTGTGAGTTACTGCAGTTTCATATGCGACCACATTAATAAGTAACGCTAGTAAAACATTGATAACTTTCTCATGTTTAACGCGGCAACCGAGGCGACGCAACTAAAACGCAACGCTCTCGTTATGACGCGCTGCAGCCGTAATAATAAACGAAGCGTGCGTGTTTTTATTGTAACTTGGTAACTTTGCGCTCGCTCCAGAAGTCGTGTGGAAGTCTCTCAGCCGTGCTGGGGCTCTGGAATGCGCTCTGTGGAATGGGAAGTGTGGGAAGTGCTCCAGACCTCACATGTTTGCAGTGCTTATTCTGGGAATGCATGAGAAAACATGACATGCCACGAACCGCGTTGTGGCACAGCGCTTCCCAGTGCTGCGAGAATGAACACAAATGCATGTGGAGTTGATTTCTGAACCGAGTTTAACAGTCTGATTTTCCCTGCTCAGGGTCTGACCCAGGATGGAGACGCCTTTGGATGTTTTGTCAAGAGCAGCATCTTTAGTGCACCAGGATGATGAGAAACGTGAGTTTACCAAAGTATTCCATTTCAGACTGAAGTCGTTTTTACCTCGTTGTTTTCCTGTAGGCTATGGGTTCGATTCCCAGCGAATGCATGAGTGCAAAAAAAAAAAATAAAAATATTGAATGCATAATGCAATTCAAGCCGCTTTCTCCATTTCAGACTGAAGTCGTTTTTACCTCGTTGTTTTCCTGTAGGCTATGGGTTCGATTCCCAGCGAATGCATAGGGAAAAAAAAAAAAAAAAAAAATATTGAATGCATAATGCAATTCAAGCCGCTTTCTGCCAAATGCATAACTGTAAATGTTTAATTGTAGTATGACCAATCATTGTTTTATTTCTGCCTTTTGATGAGATGTTAACTCAATATTAATTGCATTCCTCTTCCTTGTAGTTTGAAAGTATTGCTCATAGAGTAAGCGATCTCTGCTGTGTTTCCATAAGTGAGGCTCATGGCTTGAGTCTGTGTTTGTCCTGTGATCATTTACATGAGAGATGCCCTTCGCTGCAGCTGTCTTCAGCTTAATGCACTGATGTATGATAGCCCAGCACAGGAGCCTTATGGAACTTTGAAAAGAGCCTTGCTGTTTGCTGTCACATGTCCCGTGTACTCCGGCCAGTCCCTCCCTGGGCTGCCATGAGCTCTGCAGTGCTTTCCATCAGAAATTCCTTCCTAGATTAAGCACCAACAAATCCTACTCAACAGGCGTTTAGTGTTAGTGGAATTCATTGTGTAACATCTACATGTTGCAGCGGCCCGTTCCGTGTGGATCTGTTGGGCTTGTGTTGACAACGCAGAATTTGGTTAGAAGCACACAATGTGGTTTGCAAGCAAGGTGATTTTCTCCTAAACATCTTCAAAGCTGCTAGACTCACCAAACTGAACTTCCATTGGTCAAACACACAGATGAACCAGTGCTGCTGTGCTCATCTGCTGAATCAAATCGAGAAACGTTTCAGTAGCTTCACAGTGTTTGAATTCGCTGGAAATGTGCTCACCCTCAGTCCGTCACAGATCAGGATGAGTTTGTGTCTTCATCAGGTTTGGAGAAATGTAGCACTGCATCAGTGTCTCAGCAATGGATGCTCTGCAGTGAATGGGTGCCGTCAGAATGAGAGCTGATAAAAACATCACAATAATCCACAAGTAATCCACAGCACTCCAGTCCATCAGTTAACATCTGGAGAAGACAAAAGCTGAAACACATCCAGCATTAACACGTTTTTAACTAAAACACGAGTCCATAATGTCCAGTGAAAAGTGGTCTGTTCTGAATCAGGAGAGAAATCTGCACAGATCAAGCAGCGTTTAAACAGCTCTAAACAAATATGTGGCTGGATTTTGATGTGAGGGACAACAGGAGATGCACTTTTATAAAGCGTTATTATGAATTGTGGACTCAACCGGAAGTGACGGTTTGATTTAACATCTGGAGAAGACAAAAGCTGAAACACATCCAGCATTAACACGTTTTTAACTAAAACACGAGTCCATAATGTCCAGTGAAAAGTGGTCTGTTCTGAATCAGGAGAGAAATCTGCACAGATCAAGCACCGTTTACAAAACAGTCCAAAACAGCTCTAAACAAATATGTGGCTGGATTTTGATGTGAGGGACAACAGCAGATGCACTTTCATGAAGCGTTATTATGAATTGTGGACTCATCCGGAAGTGACGGTTTGATGTAAAAAATGTCTTAATGCTGGATTTGTCTCAGCTTTTGTCTTCTCCAGATGTTAACTGATGGACTGGAGTGCTGTGCATTACTTGTGGATTATTGTGATGTTTTTATCAGCTGTTTGGACTCTCATTCTGACGGCACCCATTCACTGCAGAGCATCCATTGCTGAGACACATTTTACATTAGGTCACTTGAGTTTACTCCTAAAACCAGAACTCTCCTCTAGCGCCTTCTGAAACTTTTGTGACTGAACTGAAGCGGAGCGAGAAGGAAACTGGGTCATCATGTCAGAGCATGTGTGTTCAGGCATGGCTTGCTGCAGTGACGGTGGATGTGCATCTGGGACTGCCCTTGTGTTTCTTCCTCCCCCTGCTGTGTTTTTGTTTAGCGGAGGGCTGATGTCATGTCGTTGTGCTTGTGAGTGTGTGTGTGTGTGTGTCTTTGTCCCCTCACAATGCGTCTGACCTGTTTTCACAATAGTGCTGGCGCTGCGAGCTCCTCCTGCTCATTTGCAATTATCACAAGCCTCTGGAATCGTTCTGACTGCTGAACACTTGAAGAGAGAGCGGTGACTCAGTGAGGCGCGCGTTCGGCCCAGACTCGTGCGTTTACAAGCCACGGCAGCGCAACAACTTATTTCATGAGATGGGAGAGCACAATTACACAGAAGGTGTGGTTCTCTTTGTCAGTCCGAGTCAGGTGACGGCTTGCATTCGGCTGCGCGCTCGAGGCAAAACAGCCCAATCACACCATATCCTCTAAAAGAGTCACACAAACACATCCTGCTTATGCTGTCTAAATCTCTTGTAAAGTAACTCGGTTTCTCAAGGCTAAGAACGCATCCAGACTAACTGCAGTCTTCTAGAAAGAGTCATGTTACATTCTGTCGTCAGACGAGTGCCAAAAGTCTAAAAGTTCTCATTCAGAATTGATTTTTAGTAACAGCCATTTAAATACAAACCTACCTTGAGCTCGGAGGTGAAGTGATGCTTCTGCTGAATCAGTGGGATTTTACATTTATTTATTTATTAATTAAAAAAATGATTTCAGGAGCCAAATTAATGGTGACGAACTACATTATACAAGAGAGATCCACCAATCAAATGCATTGCTTTTATCATGAAAACATAGACCTAAATCATGACAAAAGAACTCGATAGCACTGCCCACTTCCAAAAAGCAAGTTATGGAGTCAGTAAGATTTTTTTATTTTATTTTTTTTGGAAAGAAACATACTTTTATTCAGTAAGGACACATTAAATTGATCAAAAGTGACAGTGAAGACATTTATAATGATAAAAAAAGATTTATATTTGAAATAAATGCTGTTCTTTTGATATGTCTATTTATCAGAGAATCCTGGAAAATAAAATGTATCACGGTTTCCACACAAATATTGGGCAGCACGACTGTTTTCATCATTGATAATAATCAGAACTGTTTCTCGAGCAGCAAATCAGCATATTAGAATGATTTCTGAAGATCATGTGACACTGAAGACTGCAGTAATGATGCTGAAAATACAGCTGCGCATCACAGAAATACATTACATTAAAATTGTAATAATATTTCATGGCTTTTACTGTATTGTAGGTGTGGGTTATGTATGCAAAAAAACATGATATTTGGTCCAATTCTCACTATTAACTAATTGTTTATTAGTATGCATACTAAAATATTGGCTGTTTATCAGTACTTATTAGGCACATATTAATGCCTTATTCTGCATGACCATATTCTAGATCCCTTAACCCGACCACATACCTAAACGTAAATTAGGAGCTTAGGGAGGGAAAACTCTTGGTTAATAGTGAATATGTGTTCCCTGATCTAAAGTGTTATCTGATATGCTTAATTATGGTTGATAATGACATAGCACAATATGCACAGATTTTTCAGGAAAGTGAGTGAGCCGTTCATCAGTCAGTTAGTGTGCTTAGAGCTCAAAGAACGGCTCTCAAACATGAGCGTCTAATGCTAAAAACAGGTTTTGTGTCAGTACACACCTCCTCGAGGGCTCTTGGGTCGTTTCAGCAGCACACACGTGTGTGAACCCAGGTTTTTTGGGTCAAAGGTCACTGAAGTCAGGCGCACATCATTGTTGTTTGTCAGCTGTTGTTCTGACGGATTCCAGAAAGAAAAGGCTAGCAGCAATGTGAAAAATATAGACTGGCTGCGCATCACAGAAATACATTACATTAAAATTGTAATAATATTTCATGGCTTTTACTGTATTGTAGGTGTGGGTTATGTATGCAAAAAAACATGATATTTGGTCCAATTCTCACTATTAACTAATTGTTTATTAGTATGCATACTAAAATATTGGCTGTTTATCAGTACTTATTAGGCACATATTAATGCCTTATTCTGCATGACCATATTCTAGATCCCTTAACCCGACCACATACCTAAACGTAAATTAGGAGCTGAGGGAGGGAAAACTCTTGGTTAATAGTGAATATGTGTTCCCTGATCTAAAGTGTTATCTGATATGCTTAATTATGGTTGATAATGACATAGCACAATATGCACAGATTTTTCAGGAAAGTGAGTGAGCCGTTCATCAGTCAGTTAGTGTGCTTAGAGCTCAAAGAACGGCTCTCAAACATGAGCGTCTAATGCTAAAAACAGGTTTTGTGTGAGTACACACCTCCTCGAGGGCTCTTGGGTCGTTTCAGCAGCACACACGTGTGTGAACCCAGGTTTTTTGGGTCACAGGTCAAAGGTCACTGAAGTCAGGCGCACATCATTGTTGTTTGTCAGCTGTTGTTCTGACGGATTCCAGAAAGAAAAGGCTAGCAGCAATGTGAAAAATATAGACTGCAGGAATAAAAGAAGTGCGAACTGATTCTCTCAAACGTCATGGCAGTACAAAACACATACTAGAAGGGCTGATATATCGCTATTTATCTGCAAAAAATAAATAAATAATAATAATATTGGGTATTTATCTCGCATCTGGCCGATCTGAGAGTCACCAGCATTCATAAGTCATCATCGTTTCATTTTTTCTCACATTTTAATTTTTATGGATTCCCTTTTAATGATGAATTAATTGTTGGTAATCAAAAAGCGTGTCTTATTTATTAAAACCATGAAAACTTATACAATTTAACAACAATGTATTACAAGTTAACAAACAATAAACCTTTAGGGTCTATGAAATATGTTTTATTTCTATTCATTTCCAAATTCCGTTTTATATTCCCCCCAGTTCTGTGTTTCCGGCTTTCATTTTTCTGGATTCTGTTTAATGAAATTTTAATCATCAAAAAGCATGTCTAATCAATTGAATTCATACGTTCTTTAACAGTTTATTTACAGTAATTGTTTATTACAATAATAGAATTATTATTATTTTTTTAAACCTGTTTCTGGATTTAATACGGAATTATTATATCGGTGATAATCAAATGAGAGCATTACAGAATGAAAAGTTTAATTAATCTTTCAAAACGTAATCAAATGAAATGTTCATTTATTTTCTGGCAAGCAAAGTGCTGCACAACAGGGTTGCCGAAATCATAGGGCCCTAATAAATCATAAAACACAGGATTTGGGGAAAAAAGAAACTGCTGTATTGGTTGTATTTGCACTTCTTTATTATTACTAAAAATGCAGTGGAATCATTTAGTTGGTTTTCCATATTTGTGATATTTGGGTTCTGCTTCTTTTTGTTGTTTTATTTTAACTTGTGCCAGAAAGTCGTTACCTTAGCAACCACATAGCAACACCCTAGAAACTGCTCAGAACACCTTAGCAACGGTCTCCTCCATTGTTGTGGTGCGTGACAGCGCAGACAGTCACCGCTCAGAAAATCATCAAAAATACCAAACTTCAATCTGCCGGAGCTCTTGTCTTTAGTAAGATTATTATTATAAAAGTGGCTTGATTTGAAGTAGTTTGAAGCGAATCAGTGTGTGATTCTGCATGTTTAATCCGTTTTCTGTAGAGAACATCTGTTCATTTGACGAACGCTTTATTCAGTTCACTGAATGTTTTATTCAGTTCAAGCGCAGTTGACAGCTCAACCTTTTCCCATCATGTTTGGACTTAATGTGTTCGTAACATTGCCTAAGGTCTTCTGGTTGTGGTTTGGAAAGTGAGAAATGCTCTGGTAAAGCTTTAGTGACACTCTTCTAATCAATGTGTGTTTGGACTATGCAAATAAGTTCCAGGGAGGAAAGAAGGGTGGGCCACACTGTGTCCCCCGCTCTGATGGAAACAGCCAATCACAGCCTGGAAATGGAGAAGCGCCAGATTGCAATCTCCTCCTCATCGGAAAGAGATAAAGGTACACTTTCAACAGACTCCCTTTGTTCTGAGACTTTCGTCCAGACACTAGCTACACGTTCTGAGTGTCTGGCCCATGAGGGAAGAGGCAATAACAGCTATAACAATGACTCTACACGTTCTGAGTCTCCATCCTAGAGAGACAAAGCGGATCGACCAAGTTCTGAGTCTCTGAGGCAGAAGACATATAGACATTGCAACAAGGTTAAGCTCCAGCGAGCAATGCTTCACTGCAAGGTACTTTCTTCTGCGTGTTCCAGACCCTCCAGGGCCACGTCTGCACTCCAGATTTCAGGATTTCAAGACTTTTGCCTCAATAAACTCCTAATTTGGGTTATGGGGTGGATTAAAGGATCTAAAATATGGTCTTACTGAATAAGGCATTAATATGTGTTTTATACATACCGTATTGGCCCGAATATAAGACGACCCTGATTATAAGACGACCCCCCCTTTTTCCAGATGTACCTTTTGGAAAAAGGCTTTTTAAAAACCAAATCTTGTTTTTTCTCAGTAAAACACATTTTGTCTTCAATTATTTTCATATTGCATATTTTTCCTATTTTAATTTTTGTTTTGAAAGTATGGTAAAAACTGGTAAACTGTACCAACAATCACATTTAAAAAATATACACTTTTTGATATACCATAAAAAAAAAAAAAACAGGTAGCCCATCTGAATGAGGACATTGACGCGTTTCAGAAAGGCGGGGCATAGAGGAATGTACAGTATGTACAGTATGTGGAAAATAATGTGTTTTTTTAACCTTAAACCGCATAAACACATTTCATTACACCAAATACACCAAATAATGTTCTTTTTAGCAACATCATATGACCCCTTTAACTGCTCTGATTTAACTATAGGTCGATGAAGTATTTGCTAACTCGAGTATTAAACTATCACACTCTCTTTTACTCCGCTATTGGCCGTTTTGCAACACAACTTCTTGTCTTTTATGAATAAGAGCAAGTTGGTATGCTATACACTGGCATTAACATAAAGATGATATCTGGTAGTGGAAAATGACACTTATTACTACAGAGGATGTGTTAATAAAAAAAAAAAAAAGACTAAATTTGTCACAATTTTGACAGATATGGCATGTGGTCGGTTTGATTTAGAAACATTTCCGGATGCCAGTAGAGATTAGAAATAAACAAGAGAAAACGTTTTAAAGCGCTTTCTCGAAAATAGTCTGGGATGAGGAGACGTGAGTGGGATTTTGAGAGAAACACCAAGAGCCTGCAACGCTGCGATTGATAAGCTTGTGATATCAAACATTGTATTTGTTTTTTTTGTAATGTTTTAGTGAGGGTTAAATGAAGGAATGAAGGGTTGTATAAAGGAAAATATAAAACCCAGTGCATCAAGAGTTTTTGTAGACCTGAATCTGTTTTACATTATACAAGACAAGACCGCATCTTCACTGAATGTGGTCAGAATCTGTTTCTCTTTTGACAAAGCAAAATAGTCTGTTAATATGAATGTTTATCTGTCATAATACTTCACTGCACTCAATCAGATGGAAAGAGTTTCAGTCTGGTCTGCGTCTGGGACGTTCCACGGTTCTGACCTGCTTTTTCCCCCCCATGACATTTCTTCATAGTTTCCGCTGTGTTTTTTGGTCATTGTCCTGCTGGAAACTGAACATCTGTCCGTTTCAAGTTGCTCATGCTGACAGCATCATCTGGGCTGAACTGGATCTGCACCAAACACGCTGCTTGTCTTCCAGACCAGAGACCTCGGCTTTCTTCCAGAGGGTTTCAGGTCTTGCTCCACGGTTTTCTAGTAAGTCTGGGTGTGACTTCATGTTTCTCAGAAGTGGGTTGTTTCTCGTGGCTCTCCCAGGGGCCAGTCTGTGACATCTGGACAGTTTCTGCCAATGCAAACAGTCACTGGTTTCTTGTTCACTTCTGTGAGAATGATTCTCTTATGTTGGTTTGCCATTGCATCTGTTTAACATCGTCTGCGCGTGCGATAAATGGCATTCATATGTTATTTGTATCAAACTGCATGTTGAATGTTGTTTTGGTGTTCTGTTGTAGGTTTAGGACTTTTCCTCCTGATCATAGACGGCACAAAATCTCCATCTCAGCACTTTTTATTGAATGGCTTCACTTTTTCATTTTGTCAGTTCATCTGAATACCAACATTTGAAGATTTAGTCGAAACTGACGAGGCTTATTGGTCTGATTTTGCGTCAAATAGTGATCTGTGTTTTTTAGTGAGATTTGGGCATTCATATTTTTAGGTTTGTGGCGTAAGCTATATTATTTTGAAGTGAAAAGATTCAATTAGATTCTGGGCCCCGGAAAGGCCCTGAGTGGCGTGATGTTCCTGGTGGTATTTATTATTTTAATGCTTGTTAATCCTGTAATTCATGGGGTTAATATTCAGTAATTAAATAAGATAGATGTACATTTCAGACACATTGGCTTTTCAATAGGCTAACTGAGTGAAATCATTCAATTTGCATTCATCGTGTTGATATTATGACATATCTTCAATTAAAATAATGACAATTTAAATGCGTAAATATTCATATGACATGTATGTACAGTGGTGTGAAAAAGTTTTTGCCCCCTTCCTGTTTTTTTAATTGTTTGCATATTTGTCACACTTAAAAGATTCAGATCATCAAACAAATTTTAATATTACACAACGATAACCTGAGTAAATACAAACTGCAGTTTTGAAATGGACAGCTTTTTTCCCTTAATAAATGAAATTATCATTTAAAAACTGCATTTTGTATTTACTTGCATTATCTTTGCGTAATATTAAAATTGGTTTGATGATCTGAATCTTTTAAGTGTGACAAATATGCAAAAAATAAAAAAAACAGGAAGGGGGCAAAAACCTTTTCACAGCACTGTATATAAGCAACATGTAGATAATAAGTACATTGTGTCGGGTGCTTAATGTAAATGCATACTAGTTAAAAGTGGGGTAAGCGATTTTTCAAAAACGCTTTAGAAAACTGATTCGGGCCGAATAGCAAAACAAACTTGTAGCCAATCAGCAGTAAGGGGCGTGTCTACTCATGATGTGGAGGAGAGAGCGTTCAGTGCACAGGACGGACATTAGCCGAGACGAGCGACAGAAAGATAGAGATGGCGGATAAAAAACAAAAGAGGAAAACGTCTGCAGAACAAAAGAAGGCTTAAGGCAACAAGGCAAGAAGTAGGACCCGTATAAATATCGGACCAGCTTTCCAGCGCTGGAGAGAACTCAAGGAGCGGAGGCCTGCGATCGGACGCCCGAGGTTGCTTTGTTTCTTCTCAATAGGTGAGTAACACCGTGTCTACAACAGCTAAAGTCTGCCTACACTGGACGCGATCAAACGACCGTTGAAAACCATTTGAAATTTGTGTCAGCACCTCATAAATAGAACCCGGCAGCAGTTTTCTGTCGGGGATTTGTTGCACCGCCGCTCACGTCCGTAGACACGGTGTAAAA
>NW_015625598.1:126722-133024 GCF_001515625.1 Sinocyclocheilus rhinocerous | reverse complement strand
CTCCCAAAACGCCGGATCCGTGTGGACGAAATGCCTATACGATACAAAATGTATGGGTATACAGCTAAACGCGTCTCCGTGTGGACGGGGCCTTGGTTTAGTGGTTTAATAACAATAATAAATAATAAAATAACAATAATAAATAGTTTAGTTTTAAAGGCAGGGTATGTGATTTTTCAAAAACACTTTAGAAAACTGATTCGGGCTGAATCGCAAAACAAACTTGTAGCCAATCAGCAGTAAGGGGCGTGTCTACTCATCTCGTGATGTGGAGGAGAGAGCTTTCAGTGCATGGGACGGACATTAGCGGAGCCGAGCGACAGAAAGATAGAGATGGCGGATAAAAAACAAAAGAGGAAAACGTCTGCTTAAGGCTTAAGGCAAGAAGTAGGACCCGTGTAAATATCGGATCAGCTTTCCAGCGCTGGAGAGAACTCAAGGAGCGGAAGGCCTGCGATCGGACGCCGAGGTTGCTTTGTTTCTTCTCAATAGGTGAGTAACACCGTGTCTGTGCCGCAACAGCTAAAGTCTGTCTAGTACACTGGACGCGACAAAGCGACTGTTGAAAATTATTTGAAATTTGTGTCAATACGTCATGAATAGAACGGAGCAGCAGTTTTCTGTCTGGGATTTGTCGTGTCGCGCCGCATCCAGTGTAGATAGATATGGTGTAGACAGCATCACTGATTATAATGAGTTCTATAGTATTTTGTCACACCGTGCCACTCGCGTCCGGTGTAGACACGGTGTAACATTGGTTTTGCTTTGTTTCACAGAACTAATCGTTGCCTGGGTTGCGTACGTATGTGTAGGGCGGAGCTATCAAAATAGGGGCGAGACCCTTTTGGGGTAGGGGCGTGTTTGTTTTGGTGATTTCAAATGTCAACATTGGCTACCAGCAATCACTTACCCCACCTTTAAAGACATGCAATAAAAATACTTGTGTTACTTTAACCTTTTTCTGGCTGCTTTGTGAAAATATGGCTTTGGAATAGGATTGCACCTGTGAAATACTCACATTACGTGTAGTTGAGAGCAGCCTTCAAGCTTCACAGAAGTATGGTGTTTATAGGGTGTCGTGTTCATACTGTGAGTGTCTGTATCGTCCCTTGAGGTGCAGCGCTCCTGTGGATTCACTCTACAGGTGACAGTCTCCCTCCCCAGCAGCAGGACGGATCTGGTTTCTTTTCCAAAACAACTAGAACAATACAGCGTCCCCTAGAAACGGGAATGTCAGATGTGTTCCTCACACCGACGTAAGCTAATATCTGTCAGGCCCAGCGCTCATCCACATCACTTAAAGGGCTAGTTCACTCAAAAATAAAGAAATGCACTGGACACTCTTTTAAGTGCAGTTAGTTCGCGTGTTGACCGAGGCTTTCAAACGTCAAAAACCATCCAAAAGCACCACAGAAGTATCATAACAGGAGTCTGCGTGTCACATGATGCTGTGTTTGTGTAAAGTATTCACTAAAATCTTCCCATCAGGGAGCGTTACCTGCTGAGACCGGATCACTGAATTCAATTCAAAGATTGATTCAAAGAACACTTCATTTAGTTTTGAGAAATGAAAAGAGCTTTATGTAATGAACCATTTCTCTCTTATTAATGTGTCTGGTTGAGCTAGTGTCAGGCTTTAAATTTACATTTCTGTCTTTCTCACAGATCTATTGTATGCGGGTGAGTAAATGATGACAGAGTTGTAATTTCTGAGTGAACTTTAATGCCACTGGTTGCATAATGTTAATCTCAAATCAAACGACAGCATTTTTAATGGATCAGTGGCTTGAAAACTAGTCGAGTATGACGTCATCTTGAAGGTGATTATGTGTTTAAACGTGGAGTCAACTTGTTTTATCGGATCCTGGAGACAGAGAGGCTGGGAAATGCCCTAGTTACGCCTGTGCGTTTCAACTTATGATTTATGGACTTCAAAGAGGCAGATTTTCGGGAGCGGTGCAATCATTTCACCTCTCATCTCATCTGACGCTCACAGTAGCCAAAGGCTCGCTGGGAGAAAATCACACATCAGGCTTGTGTAAGAATTAATCATCAAGATGGTTTCAACCAAGTGGCCATTTGAACAGCATTACTGCCTGCCTCAGATTTGAACAAAAGCCTCTTTAATTAGTGGTGTTTCCTAAATCCGACATAACTGTTACTGTTGAGCATACTTGCATGAAATAAAAGACAACAGAACCCATTATAATCAGTGATGCTGTCTACACTGAAGCCTCGTTCTGTTTATGACGTACTGACTCAAAGTACAAATGATTTGCAACGGTCGCTTTCTAAGTTATGTTCCAAATTTGAAGTTGCTATCACAAAAATCCAGTTTCTTGTGAGAGTTTGTTTAGGCGCTCTGCCAAAAATTGTTGATGTTGATGATTAATATTGAACATATGGCTGGTTTGTGAGGCAAAAATAAATTCCCCATTATCTCCAGCAACGAGTGGAAAAACAAATATGAAAATGCTCTCCTTGTCCACTATTTCCAACTAAAATCACTTGAACACACGTCTCAATGTGATAATGACTCCTGAACTTCTCAAGGGAGGATTTAAGGCAGCATTAGTAGATTTCACTGCTTCACTGACCAGCCGTTCACCTCGCTCCTGTCAAGCTGTACAGTATTTTATGTCTCTCAGATACAGCTGAAGACAATGGATCTGCCGCTCTCTGAATGGCCGCTCTGTTCAGCCTCGGCCGGGCCGTTTTGCAGAGTGTGTGAAATATGAGACCCCAGTCTTCGGTATTGACTGAGTCGGAGGAGAGGCGAGTGCAGGAGAGTTAGGGAGGGCTGAGCCATTCAAAAGACCTTTAATTCGGCAGCCATTGAGAGCCGTTGTGATCGTGAGGACGAGAGAGAGGTCAATGCAAATGAATGAGCCTTCAGCTCTCTCTTCTGGTCTTCGGCTTGGGAATACAGCAGTCTGTTAAAGGTTACCTGGCTGTAATGCTTGCTAATGCGCTACTGATCCAGTTAGAGGAGAGTGGGGTAAGATGAGCCACTTGCTTAAGTTGAAAATGAGCAAACTAATCATCTTAATTTCATTTCATTACCATACAGACATCCCTCCTTGTGTTACGGTGAAGCTGTGTCTTGTCAAGGAGGACATAAACAATTTACATTTCAGATAACATTGAGAGAGAAAAAATACACTAAAGCTCTTGCCGTGCCAAAGTCTCTTTGTGCTGCACATCATTCACATTTTAATGAAGCAGCAGGGACTGTGTTTACATGAGAATATGTAGTGTAGTGAAAAAGCACAAGTTTGCTTTGAAATGAAATTCATTTTACACACATTGATAGTCATTTTACATGTAGAATTTTTATTTAACATGCAATAAACAGTTTTGGTATAAAAATGCTTCCAGGTTTCTCATGTGTATTTATCAAAGTATGTGATGTATGCTAGAGTGACAGGTTTCCGCACACGTCCCTATTATTTTTGAAGACTAGTTTAAGACCAAAGAAATATGAGTCCTAGTCTCCCGTTTTGAGCCAGATCATAACATGGCTATTGTTCTGGAGACATATGGAAATGACTATAGCAGTGTCTAGGTTTTAGACCGCTCGTCCTAATTTCATTTCTGTTGTCCGCTCAGTGTATTTAAGGCATCTGCCTTTATAAAAGCCAGTTCTTCTTCTCCTTTATCTCCACACTGTGAACGGGCTGGATATGTGACTCCACCAGAGGACAGCAGAGTGTCATTACAAATCACATTAGTCAGCCTCATGTTGTGTTCCTCTTGAAATTAATAGTTTATTAAAACATGTTTTGTTGTATACAACTTTAAGGGAATGTTGTTCTGTGTTGTGGATTTTCTATTACTATGATTGTTTAATTTTAATTGCATTTGTCGTGTAATTTGACGATTTGAGTATGAGAAAAGCACATTATAAAGTGTATTTAAGGAGGAGGAAAGGAAGAATTTACTTTTATTTGTTGTGTCAATAGCATATTGATCACGCAAAAGTGCCTTTAAAATGACAATAAAGTTAATTTAATATTTAATAGTGGATCCCTAAAGAGTTGATGCTTTTGAAACTCACTTTTAGGAGAAGTTTGAATATATCTAACCAGGATAACATTGTCTCACGCGGATCTGGAACACTTTTACTAGTTTGCATACTAAGATAATAGTAATGATTACAATAGCAACTTCACCATTATAACCTCTTCACGGCTTGTTGTCATTTGTAATGACTTAGTAAATATGGATTTTCATATTTAACATTTAAGCCCCGTATTATTCAGTATAAGTAGTGGTCACTACTGGAGTAGCTGCTTCCAAAAATGCCTCTCCATAGTAACTTTTCGTTGTTTTGCACATTTCTTTTCCTCTACTGTACTCCTCCCCCAGTGCATGCAGTGATTCCCATGCGTTCGGGAGGGGGCTGGAAGTCTCGCGGGATTTGGCGAGGAGGCGCGCGCTCCGGACTCACAGCGATCGCGGGCTGCGTGTCAGTGCAGTCGACTTACAGCGGGCTGTGAGGAGAACTTGCGCGACCCTTTGTCCTTCAGTACAACTCTTTTCACACGCTCAAACTTTCTTTAAACCTGCGTTAGAGTACTTCTACTCGTTAGGCACTCGAGGAGGACGGGTTAAACTAGTTGTTTTCGCCCTGTTTGAAGTTAAAGGCTGGGCCTTTACTCGCGCTCCTGGCGAGAGAAAAAGAGAAACCGCTCTTTCTGCGATTAAAAGTCCATAAATGCTTTTTACCAAAATGGACCTGTTGAACTACCAGTACTTGGACAAAATGAACAACAACATCGGCATCCTGTGCTACGAAGGTAACAAACAAACACACACAGACACTAAGTTTCTCGCTCTTGGTTAACGAAGTGAAGTAATTTATTTATCAGCGAAAATAACGGACGCCAGTGACGTCATCGCTGCATATTTACTTCTAGCGTAAACGTTTACTTGCAGAAAATTATAAGTTTCAGAGGAATGACTGCAGAGTTACGAGTTTGTGTGTTGTTCATAGTTAAAAAGTCGTTTTACAACCCGAAAAAACGTTGTTGCGAACTCCCCAAAAGTATTTTGCGTCAATACGAACGGCGTTTTAGCTATAATTATGCATGCTGTTTCTAAGAGCGTATTTATTTATTTATTTCAGGTTTGTTTGACAGGGACAATGCACATCAATAATACATAAATGTACAATGTGCCAGAATTAGGATTAGAATTAGAAGGCTATTTTGCATCTGCAGTCCCTGGACTGATGGTAAAATTGTCACCCTAAAAATATAAAGAATTAATCAATACATCATATTTACATACTCCAAAATACATTTAACATTCACACTATTCCTAAAAAAAAACAAACATCCGCTTAAAAGTTATACTATAACTGTGAATGAGCGGATACACGGAATATTTGTAATGTTTAAATAGACTATTGAAGGCATGAAGTGTTTTAAAATGGTTAAACACTTTAAATAAATAGTAAACAATTACAAAACCAAAGATAAACACTTGAGTTTTTTTTAATCTTAATATTTCAGCCTTTTTAGTCACTTTTAAGTTAAGTTGTAAAGTGCAGAACAAGGGTCAGGCATTGTTTCATGGTTATTATATTGAGCAATGTTCATTTTAATAATATGAAGTAAATATCAGTCGCAGCACATGCTTTCAGATGAGAATGAGAAATGTGCAGAATGCATGTTCATCTGCTGCGATCCGGAGCATTTACTCACACCAGCTGTCTTTCTCTCCGTTGTGCCTGAAGCTATGAAGCATCAGTGCTGTGGTGCATTTTGTTTGGTTGGCGTTATCTTGAGCGCCGTATGCTGGAGCAGAGCTGTGGATATCTGCACCAGCCTCCTGTTGTCGGCCATCACATGCCAAGAGAGCAGAAATGCGATACAGGCCTCTGTAGACTCCATATACTCGCTCCCTTTCATCATCTGACTTTTAAAGCAGAGTTGTGATTGACTAAATGACATTTAGCTTGTTCTGTAAAATGATGCAGGTTTGTCTGTTGGCAAATTGCTAAACGTCTCCGTCTGTCTGCTCATTTTCATGTTGTTTTTGGTCTTTCTGAGTGATTAACATCAGCCTCCATTGCAGCACATTGGATTGAGTTTTATTTTGAAGCCACTAGAGCTGGTTTTAGTTGTGTTACAGGTGTTTTTTTTTTTTTTTTGGTGTGGGCATGTCTGAATATTCAGATGTTTGCTTCATAACCTGTGACGATACTTCCTCTGTTTATGCCTGTGAGTGACTCTTCCTTGGCCGGTGACTCCTCTGTGTTTCCAGATAACTCTTCAAAACATTATGTGGAAAAACTC
>NW_015625598.1:125562-126659 GCF_001515625.1 Sinocyclocheilus rhinocerous | reverse complement strand
ATATATATATATATATATATATATATCAGTAAGATTTTTAATGTTTTTGAAAAAAGTCTCTTATGCTCATCAAGGCTGTATTTATTTGATCAAAATATTGGGGGAAAAACAGTAAAACTGTGTAATATTATGCAATTCAAATGAATGGTTTTCTATGTGAATATCTGTTAAACTGTAATTTATTTCTGTGATCAAAGCTGTATTTTCAGCATCATTACTCCAGTCTTCAGTGTCACATGATACAGGTGTTTTTTTTTTTTTTTTGGTGTGGGCATGTCTGAATATTCAGATGTTTGCTTCATAACCTGTGACGATACTTCCTCTGTTTATGCCTGTGAGTGACTCTTCCTTGGCCGGTGACTCCTCTGTGTTTCCAGATAACTCTTCAAAACATTATGTGGAAAAACTCCAGCCGTGTGAATGGCTGGCGTGACTGGCGCGTCTCTCCACGGGCCTCCTCGAGCGGATGTCGGGCTGCTTTGACCCGCTGGAACGCTCTCCTCTCCAGCAGCCGGTCACATGACCCGGTGACAGTGGATGGAAATACACAATCACAGCCGGTTTTTGCTCGCTGTTGCACGGCTGCCACTTCAGCTATTTATAATGCATGCCAGAGAATTTCCTGAGCACATGGCTAATCTATTACAGCTTCTGCAAGCCGCGCATCATCCCTTAAAATAGCTCTGTTTCTGCATCACTTCTTAGGGTCAGAACGTGCACAGTGCATTTCTCTGCTGAAAGACCTCGCTTTGCCCAACTTTGCTTCACGCTTTATCGGGAACTGAATGAACTCGGCCTTTCAAAGGTCACAGACAAACTTTCTTATCTTTTATGTTCATTGTTCTTCACACCAAAGATGATTTTGAGAGTATATAAAAGTGAGCAAGTTGATGAAAATACTGTCTTGTGGAGATTGAATGAATTGTGGAACGTTATTGAACACCATGCTGACTTGAAAATGTGAAAACAGAAATGTTTATCCACTGACACTAGGGGAAATAAGCACATCTGTTAATGATGCTATAATACCAGTAATCTCAATAATAATAATAATAAGTATAATTATTATTATATAAAAATTATATTAAAAACTCAAA
>NW_015625598.1:117958-125318 GCF_001515625.1 Sinocyclocheilus rhinocerous | reverse complement strand
ACTGTGTAATATTATGCAATTCAAATGAATTGTTTTCTATGTGAATATCTGTTAAACTGTAATTTATTTCTGTGATCAAAGCTGTATTTTCAGCATCATTACTCCAGTCTTCAGTGTCACATGATCTTCAGAAATCATAATAATGTTGATTTATCTTCAATACTGGAAACGGTTTGGTGTCAGTACATTGTCTTTTCTTTCTTTTTTTGAGAGAAATTAATAGTTTTATTCAGCAAGGATGTTAAATTGATAAAAAGTGATAGTTAAGACTTACATTATTAGAAAAGATTTCTATTTTGAATAAATGCTGTTCTTTAGTTTTTTTTATTGATCAAAGAATCCTGAAAAATATATGTATTGGAGTTTTTTCCCCCTTGCTATTACTACTACATATCCCTCTGCCTCAGTGCCTCGCCTGCAGAAGGTTTCTACGCTGTCATTCAATGAATGTATCATTTGAGTTTCGTGTCAGGCGTGCTCTGCTCCGTGTTTCAGACGTTGCGTGCTGTTCTCTGCTATGGATTTCTGCTCACCAGCTGAGCTTAAATTGAAGCAGGGCTGAAACGCTGACTGTCATCTTTCCTGCTGAACAAAGGCTAAAAACGGCTGCTGGCAACAGAAAGATAAGACCCCCCCGCTACACCCATACCTGTTTAGCAGTCACCTCTCTGCTTTAAAAGAGAGAGCTAGTTGCCCTTGCTCGTATGAATGGGGACATGCTGTCTGCTGGTCAGAGAAGATCAGATTTCAGATGCTGTAAAGCAAAGGAGGCCATTGTTCTGCAAGCATCAGCAGTATGAAATTAGGGGTTTGTTTCTGTTTACTGCATGTTGCCAAGAAGTTGCAAAAGTTTTTTCGGAGGCTGTGTCTTATTTTGATCTTGTGTGAATGTAGGAAAAGAAAGGAGGTGGGCTCACATCTGTAACTCAATCTCATTCCGGCTTGACGTTTGAAGTCTCCAGTAGTAGGGGCAGACTTTGATCACTTACGCTCATAATGACAGTCTTTCAACAGATCAAACATTGGCTACATCTCTTCTAATGCTGATAGTCGTCTTTTATGGCTCCTGCAGTTCCCAACAAAGGTTGCTGTGAGGTTTTAGCACGCTTTAAACGTCCGTTCTGCAGTGAGGAAATCATGCTAGAGATCGGTTTTCCCTGACGAAGACAGGTAAATTAGTGTTTCGCAAACTAACTTAGATTTCAATCCCACTTCTCACAATCTAACTTAAGACCAAATCAGTGAACGTGTGCGTCCTCTGAGACATCATACATTTAATCTTCATATTACAACATAAAAAACATTTTATTTATAAAAAGCATCAACAGTAACAACACTAATATTAACAATAAGCAAAATAAATGTAGAAGGGAGATAATAAATAATTAATTTCCATAGAGTTGTATTTATTTAGATGTTTATTAGCGAAATATTGGTTATTTAGTAAATGTTAATACAATTTAGGATGTTTCTCACAATCTAACTTAAGACCAAATCAGTGAACGTGTGCGTCCTCTGAGACATCATACATTTAATCTTCATATTACAACATAAAAAACATTTTATTTATAAAAAGCATCAACAGTAATCTAATGCTGATAGTCGTCTTTTATGGCTCCTGCAGTTCCCAACAAAGGTTGCTGTGAGGTTTTAGCACGCTTTAAACGTCCGTTCTGCAGTGAGGAAATCATGCTAGAGATCGGTTTTCCCTGACGAAGACAGGTAAATTAGTGTTTCGCAAACTAACTTAGATTTCAATCCCACTTCTCACAATCTAACTTAAGACCAAATCAGTGAACGTGTGCGTCCTCCGAGACATACATTTAATCTTCATATTACAACATAAAAAACATTTTATTTATAAAAAGCATCAACAGTAGAAGAGTGAAGAATAATTCACTGGATATTGTTAATTCACTGAATAATATTCTCTGGAATATAACAAACAAAACATCGTATTTTATTGCATTTCTCAACTGGAATGTTATATCAGAATTACTAATATGTTTTTGTCATTCTAGATTATGAAATGTCTGCTGACAGCGCGGTTTATCTATGCATTTACACAGAACTATACTCAAACTGCGATCGCTCGCGGAGATAATAAATAATTAATTTCCATAGAGTTGTATTTATTTAGATGTTTATTAGCGAAATATTGGTTATTTAGTAAATGTTAATACAATTTAGGATGTTTTAAACAAATGAATCTTGTTAAAAATCTACGTGACTCCGACTTCACGAGACTAACGATGAGCATAGACAACAGAGAGAGAGAGAATTCAATTCAGCGCTTTTATTTCCAACATGCGCTCATTCATGGCTGCATATTATTTAATTCAGGCAAAGTTATGTCGTTATTGGGACAGGACTTGACGGATTATCTTACGTGACTCTGTGAGTTAGTCTCTATTTCTTCGAGCCAAGCTGCATAAACTGCATATCAGGCATTTATGTAATACATCTAATTTGTGCATTAATGGCTGTTATGTTAAATTAAGTTTGCTAACTACAGCAAATCAAGTACCTGCACGCTGTTGTTGTTGTCTCGTCTCCCCTCAGACGCGCTGCAATGGCGATCCTGCGCGCAATTCTCAAAACGGCGTTTATCGGTGAATGATATTACAAAACCGATATCCGATTATGGTAAAATGCTTAAATATCGGGAAAAATATTGGTAAATCGATATATCGGTCGATCTCTAGTAATGATGCTGAAAATTCAGTAGTAAATTACATTTTAAACTATAGTTTTGATCAGCTTTATGTAACACATCCATCCTGACAATGCGGCCATACAAATGCAGAACAGATTGGTTTGGCTCAACTGTGCTAAGATTTAGAGAAAACCTGGTGTGAAAATGTCAAATCAAGCCTAAAACTTTGAAGCCATTTTTCTCATTTCCAGTGTTGGTTTGGTTACTGCATTTTCACACAGTAGAGCAGAATAGACACTCCACACATCAGACATGCAAATGTGACTCAAGCACTATTTGGACAGTAATTGTTACTCGGGTTTCAAAGCCATTTTTTGGATCACTTAATTCTTGTATACTCCTTTTCTCCTCATTGATGATGCTAGAAAATGTAGTGGCAGTAAAATCATCAGCTATCACCTGTAAATACTTATTTAACACTGATTTTAACTGATTTTACCGATTCTCTAATCACATCTTCATGTAAAACTGTGCATTTGTCATTTAGGTCCTGTTCAAATATTGCTTTTGACAGCACCTTACCTATTAATGTGTGTTGAAACCAGACTGTAGTTCAGTGTTTCCCAACCCTGTTCCTGGATGCACTCCAGCAGTTCACATTTTGGTTGTCTGTCTTATCTGACCCATCCATTTCCAATCGTGGAGTCTGAGCTAGGCATGGGCCGATTACTGGTTTCAAGGTATACCGCGATTTGAAAATTTCACGTTTTCAAACCACTAATATTTTCCGTTATACCGTTCCTGCGGTATGCGCTGTTTTTCATGTCTCCTCAGGCTGAAAGTGTAGGAATCCCTCAGGTTGAGTGCAGTGTAGAGAGTAACACGAGCCTCCTGCTGTTGGTGCGAGCGAGCAGTCAGTCACGTGTGTACTGTGTAGGAAGGCCGAACTTAAGGAGTTTCCTCTGGAGCTTACGCGATCGGCAACCGGCCATTTTTTGTCTTATTGCAAGCAACTCGTCTCTGTTCTGGACTTGCACAAACTGCGTTGCAATGCAATCGTTTTCCAAAATGTAATTTATGTGAAAATATGAAGTCTGTAAACGCCCGTTAACAGAGGCCTGAGACGCTGAAGACGGACGCACAGAGAAAAATACTGCAGCAGGCAGATCACTCACTGTTCATGATGCACGAACTATTGGAAGAAAATCCTCAATATTGATTTGGGGGTTTATATGAATGTGTTTCTGAGGAGAACTGACTGTCTTCATAAAAGTTTACGTGTTATTTTCTTTTCATCTCGTCTCTGTATAGTTCATATTAAAGCAGTGCTTTGTTTGTCGGTAACCAAGGAAACGCTGTATCTGCTGCTCCATGAGCGCCTGTTCCTAATATTCTGTATGTTGCTCAAAAACAAAATATATTGTGTTCAGCGGAAAAAGTTATTTAAAAATAACACATTTTAGAGCTGTAACGACAATACCGTGATACCGTGATATTTTTGCTTAAGGTTATCATACCGTCAAAATCTCATACCGGCCCATGTCTAGTCTGAGCCAATGAGCTGAATGAGGTGTGTTTGATTAGGAAGAGTGTAGTATTGCTGTGCCTCCAGAAACAGGGACAACACCTGTCTCTGTACAGTATTCTTCACTCATAATGAATGAATGGTCAATAACTTTCACAACAGTGCGAGTTCATCTCCTGATGGCTCTCTGGAGTCTAACACAGATAAGCTATCATGTGTCAGGAGCCGTGTGGACGTTTACTGTGCGCTTGTCTAAAGCAGCGCAGTCTTTTCTCTATTAGCAGCTCCGGCCCTGCCAAAAACAATGATGTCATCGCCGTTGCCATGGAGCGCGGACAGACGAGCCGAAACATGCCAGTCAGGAAAATAGGCCGCTTGTTTTGGGAAGTACCTCGTGAGCTCGTCCGTCTGAGCTTTAGCATTGCTTTACTTGAGGCTGAATTCGAGTGAATGTGTGCATGGCTTATTCCATAATTATTATTATGAATGTGTGAGGCTTTAGTGTGGGAGGGACACCTGAGCAGGTTATTTTTTACCATCTCTATTTATTATTTTACTGTAAATAACTGCACCATTGCAGTGCTGTGAAAGCCAGGTCTGGCTTAATAAATCGGTCTTATAAAGTTTCTCAGGCTTAGTTAACCTCATTCCAAGTGGAAAGTCCCAGTGGAGAGAGCGTGCCAGTTGTAATTTTCCGGCCGAACTCCTACACAACGCCTGTAAATGCACCGAGTGCCCTCGTACTGTATCTCATATGGCCAAGTACTGAGAGAAATCTTACAGGACGGTGTTGCTTTAGGAGGTGCATTGCTTCAGTGCATTACTTCTGCACATAAGGACGTTTGTTGTGCACTCTAGCGACTTGTTTGATTGCAAATAAAAAAAGATTAAATGCATTTACAATGCAAGTATTGAGACTTTGCCGTGTCAGTGTATCAATGCAGTGTAATACAACATTTACAAAATAATTTCCTGCATCAGTCGCTAATGCATTTTCTGCTCTGATCTGGAGGTAAGAGACAGTCAAGTGTTCTTAAAAGAGAAGAAAGTGATAGGAAGGGCTGATGAGTGAGTTTATTGTGATTGCTGTGAGTCTTCTTGCTGATGTGATGTGATGATTTTTATGATCTGAAAATCAACATCAAAGAAGTGGCCTGTATGGATGAGGAGCTTTCATGTGTAATATAATGTAGTGGTCGACCGGTGTGGTTTTTCATGGCTAGTGCTGATATCTTGAGAGCTAGGTGGCCAATATAATAGCTTCAATAAAAATGCTGTAGGTTTGTGCAATTCAAGTAATTTAAAAACAGACAGGCAGCACAGAATGAGTGAAGAGACATTCGCAAAAATCCATTGATGTTCACTTGTCTTTTTAAATTATCTAAATGATGTGGCTTATCTTCATTAGGGGGCTTTTCTCAGCAAATGTTGAAATGTGGTCCTGTTCTTTAGACAATATTTACGCCAGTTGACTTATGAAGACAAATTATACACTATCCAATGGCAAGCTTGTGGATGGATATGAAAGCGAAACCTGGTGGAATTAAGGGTGTGCGATAATGACAAAAAATTGTATCTTGATATTTTCTGGAATTTTGTCTATAATGATAATCAAGATGATATTTCTCGGAGTGTGTTACTGTGCTGGTATTTTGGCAGGTTTAGGACTGCCATGGACATCTGACTGCCAAAGCTTTTGATATTCTTCATATTCTGTGCGGTGGATAGTTTGCAGCAGCAACAGAAATTAACTTTTCCAATAGTTTAAGTAGCTTTTGACCTTTTGTGGGCATTTTTACCTTTATAAAGCCAATTTGTTTTCTAACCTAATTAAATGTATGCATCATCTTTTGTGTCAAATTCTTAATTTTTATCAAATTCAAATAGTAAGAGATAGGGGTGCTCCGATCAGGGTTTTTGAGGCCGATCGCCGATCACAGAAAGCAGTATCTGCCGATACCGATCACCGATACCGATCTTTTTAAAGCCTTCTTTTTATCATTTATAACCATTTTTAAATATTTTTGAAAGAAGCCTTTTATGCTCACCAAGGCTGCATTTATTTGATCAAAAATAAAGTATAATAGTAATATTGTGAAATATTTTTACAATTTAAAACAACTATTATGAATGTAATTTTCTCCAGTCATCATTTCTCCAGTCTTCGGTGTCACATGGTTCTTCTGAAATCATTTTAATATGCTGATTTGCTGCTCAAGAAACATTAATTTTTATTATCAGTCTGGTTTTGCTGCTTAAAAATGTTGATGCAACTACGATATACTTTTCTTTAGGATTCATTAAGGAATAGAAAGTTAAAAATTACAGCATTTATTTAAAATAAAAATCTTTTGTAATATTATAAATGTTTTTGCTGTCACTTTTGATCAATTTAATGCATGTTTGTTGAATATAAGTATTAATTTCTTTTAAAAAAACATTGAATTGTAGTGTATAGTATTATTTTTGGATTATATGCTGTAACTATTTATAGTGATACTCCAACCAGGATTTTTAGACATTTATGCCTGAATTTCATTTTTGAAAATGTGGTGAATTCCCCTCTTAGGTGACTCTTGTGAGAGAAGCAGCTTTCACACAGGAGTCCGCTCCTGATCCACAGCTGTTTACCACAAACACAACATTTATCCATTAGTTTGATTTCAAATCCAAACATTGTCACTGAAAATGTTTTTTCAGCATTGCAATTTGTTTTTACACAGTACAGTAATACAATCTTTCATAGACATGTTTAAACACAATAAATATAAGCAACACATTATTCAATGCTTTTTACTTTTGCATTTACTTCTAGATTTATATATTAAGTTGCTCAAGCAATTGGCAAAACATTTAAACTACTTTTCTTATCACAAACTTACCATTGACAGAAATAGAAAGCTCTACTGCCTTTTCTTTTGCATTTCAATCTTTATTACAAGCAATCCTGCGGTTCATAAAGAACTTTGTATTCCTACCTCCACGAGTGTCATCTATTATTGCCTTATCTAAAAGTGCTCTTTCCCTTTAAACCTAGCCAAAAAGCCATATGTGTTGACTGTGAAACACAGTAGACTTTAATAATACGCATTTATGGTGTAATTACTACATTTTCGTGTCAATCCATGTTCATATTTACTGCAAAAAATGCGCTGTTACTTTAATTCAGCGCGTGCAGC
>NW_015625598.1:105037-117912 GCF_001515625.1 Sinocyclocheilus rhinocerous | reverse complement strand
CAGCGCAGCAAAAATAGACTCGGTGTGGATACGATCTCCACACTGCTGCAGACGCACCGCTCCTGAACGCACTGCCGGACCGCAGCCGTGTGCAGTGAACGCTTTAATCCGTTAACATGAGCGCGGAAAAAATACGCACCACGTGTGCACTGCAAACAGAGTAATGTGAACCTGGCATTATGTGTGTGCGCTGTGAGTGTGCATGAGCTCAGTTTCCAGGAGAGCGCGGTGAGCGCTGAATGGTTAAACACTGGCAACAATTAAAAAGAAATGCAATTAATAAACTTTAGTGACCGGCCGATAGTGATCGGTAGCCGATCAATCGGAGCACCCCTAGTAAGAGACTACAGGGCTGTTACCAATCAAATGAAATCAGTATCAACAAAATCTGTGTTTGCAATGCAGAGGAACAGAATCTGTGTCTGAAGTGGCATTTAGATGCTTTCTCACAGACTGTTTAATGCAGGACATTAATGCAGTTAACCTGCAGTTACAAGTGCATAATTCATGTTTTGATGTTTTAGAACAAAACATTGCATACTAATAGGGATGCACGACATTATCGGCTTAAAATGCAAATATCTGCATCGGCCGATTTGAAAAAAATTGTGCCAATAAGATGAACAGATCACATGTGCTCAGGGTGTGCTAGCGATAAGATCACGTCAGCAGTGTGGTCATTCTTGAAGCAAAGTTTTGCCTGAATGATTCACTGTTTTGGATCACCGCATGTAATCTGAGAATGCAGTAACAGAACGACGCGTCCGGTGTGGGATAGTCAACAGTTACTAGCATGTGCAGTAGCAGCATCAACAACAGCCTCCCCCGGGTCTTAATGCCCCTCCGGTAAGGCCTTCTATTTACTTAGGGGGCACTGTAGGCCTATTTGTAATAAAATGAAAGTAAAGTACACAAATATCATTAAGATACTTGTGTTTCTGAATAAATAAAGCAGTAATTGATGTTATAAAATCACTAGTCCGTTTTAATTTAAAGGTCAGAAGCTATAGCTTACATGAATAAAAATCACAAACATGACACTTGTAAATTGTTTAATTTAACATATAAAGATTTATTCATTAATATGATCCCTTGACCCTTTTCAGGTTTCAACTGCATCTGTCCAAGAAAAAAACAAAAAACAAAACGGCAGATTGATTTTATTATTGTTATTTTCAAGACTTTCAATGTACTCTCATTAAAAGAACTTTAATAATGTTTATTAGTTCTAACAAATAAGTTTTTGCTCAAAACTAACCAAAATTAAAAATAATTTATAATTTCCAGGAGAGACTTGGCGTTGTTTTAAAGCAAAGGGAAATGTATATCGGTATCGGCATCGGCTATCGGCCATAATGATTTGAAAAATATCGGATATCGTCAAAAATCTAATATCGTGCATCCCTAAATACTAATATTTGAAATGATTTGGGGGAAAAAGGGAAAATATACTTTAAATATAAAGCTAAAATCACTGCATGATTGATTCAGTAACGAAATACTGTTGTGTTGCTCAGAGACTCAAAACAGTTCAGCTGTGGCTTTGTTTGAAACTATTTTCATTGATGAATTAGAGCAAATACAGGAACTGTTGTGTCTAAAATGTAAGCCAATTAATATTAACTTCTTATTTATTGAACTGCTCATCAAATTAATGTCACAATTGCAACTGTGATATTTGGAGAAAGAACTCTACTCTTTGTGTGACATTAAGTATATCAGATGATATAAATAAAGACATATAAAAGTCATACGGGGACGTTTTTAACCCTTGAATTTTGGTGGAATTCTAAATATTTAAATATTTTAGAAAATTTTAATCTCATAGTGTATGTCTGCACTCTCTGGGTGTTTTTGTTTGGTTTTTGTGAAATACTTGCAAATGTCTAATCACATATCGTTTAAACAAAAATTATTATATATTTTTGTAGAAGATATATCGCACAACCCTAGGCAGAATGACCAGTTGTCTTTTAAACAACATATTTAAAAAGTATCAGAAGCCATTTTTATTAAATGTTACGTTTAGTTTGTGGCAAATATGTTTACTTTCGTGTTCTGTTGTATTCTTTTGAGCTTTGTAGTTGATTTTAAGCTCAACTCGAGACAGTGAGTGTGTGTGTGGAGTCTATTCTTTCTCGTCTGCTCACTCACTCGATTCATCATGTCGTCAATTCAGCAGAGCTGCTGTTGAGTTGCATCAGTGTAAACCTCTCATACAAGCCGGGCCTTCCTCAGAGTGTGCTGTGTGTCAGATGATGACTTGATCATTTTCTAAATCATGCAGTAAATGTGTCTCCTACAAAAGCAGCATCTCCTGAAGCGGGTGAGTGTTTGTCCATATTAATGCAAGCTCTCTTGTGTTTGCTGTAGGTGAGGCTGCTCTGAGAGGCGAGTCCAGAATGCAGGCCATGTCCCTGTCCTCTGCAGTCAGCAATCACAGGACCGGCCCTCCTCCCATCAGCCCCAGCAAGAGGAAACACAGCGGGGACCAAGCAGACGACAACATCGACTGTAACAGCGAGCATGTGGCCAAGATGAGCCGGCTGTTTGCCGCACAGTTGTAAGTGGAACCAATTAACATCACGTGTCTGGTTTCGGATGCATCTGATGTGCTGACAGACACTCACAGCTTGTGTTGTCTCCGCCAAATCTGAAAGCTGGTTCAGTTGGCAATCAGGTGCTTTTTAGAAAGCCTCATACTCAGCTGAAGTTAGGGCCGAGCGGGCGGCGCTCCTGCAGAAAGAACGTCAGGAATGCTCGGGAATGTGCTGAAGACCGAGGCCTGGAATTCCTGAGATTCCGGCACGCAGAGCGGAGCACATGGGCCGTTTGCAGCGCCTGGCTGTGCCCTCATGGCAGAGCGTTCCCCGCATTCCAGCCCCGTTTGGAAGAGCGGCGTTCAGTCGCTACAGCTACAAATATGCCCCAGCGACTTAAGACTGGTTTTGTGCTCCAGGGTCACATTTGTGTGCGCTCAAATTTAACTGCACAGGTTTTTTTAAACTTTGACTGAACAGATTTACTTTTGTAATGCTCTCACTCTCGGATACATAAACACTTTTTGATCCTCATCCTCATCTTGGCTACCTGTCAGAGCTTGTTGCCAATTGAAAGGTTTCACTCTGCAGCGTTCAGCACTGGCAGGATCTGAACGGCTCTAGAACAGATTGTAGTTTCATTACAGCAACTGCCCTTTTCACCACCTTAAACTCATTTAACACTTGTTTTGCTCCGTCTCATCTGAAGTGACCTAACGCCAAATCACCTTCATTTGCCATTTTGCTAGTTGACAGAATGTGCTTTAGTTCTGCATTTAAAAAAAAAAAAAAATGTTAAAGTTTTTGTTTAGTGCAAGTGGATTGGATTGGATCATGTGAACAGTTGTATCGTTGAGTTCCAATTGAAAGGTTTCACTCTGCAGCGTTCAGCACTGGCAGGATCTGAACGGCTCTAGAACAGATTGTAGTTTCATTACAGCAACTGCCCTTTTCACCACCTTAAACTCATTTAACACTTGTTTTGCTCCGTCTCATCTGAAGTGACCTAACGCCAAATCACCTTCATTTGCCATTTTGCTAGTTGACAGAATGTGCTTTAGTTCTGCATTTAAAAAAAAAAAAAAAATGTTAAAGTTTTTGTTTAGTGCAAGTGGATTGGATTGGATCATGTGAACAGTTGTATCGTTGAGTTCCCACTTTTTTTTTTTTGAATTACTAGTAAACTATTACATTACTAATGATTAGTAAACCTCAGCAAAAACAAACAGTTAGAATATAATTATATTTATAATTAGAGTATGAATAAACATTACCTTTGAATTTTTGCCATTTTAAAACTAATAAATACTTCTAAATACTGTAAATACTTTAAATTACTTTAGAATAGGGCTGGGCGATAAAACGATAACAATAATTATCGCAATATAATTTTCCTCGATTAAACTATAACAAGAGTTCAATAAATGTTCGATATAAAGTTTATGTTCCAAAAGTGGAAGGAAACAGCGCTACTCATTTAAATTGCGTTGAATCGCATTTCAGTACTGAATAATGACAGCGGATCTTCTCAGCCACTCCAGCAAAGGACACAACCCAGAAAAACTACGGCAAAACCGATACATCGGTCAACCTCTAGCAATTACAGTCATTTCTCTGATGAATGCTATAGCGTTTGTGCATTTATACTAAATGTTTTTCATACAAATACTTAAAAACCATATAGATTCATTTTTATCATGGTATTGAGGTTTTAACTGTGATTATCATGATCTAAATGTATGCTACTATGGAAGACCAGTGCTTCATTTGAATAAAACTCAAACAGTCAGAATAATAAAATTTCACCATTATAAAAATGAGGTTCTTACAGATGTTACTGTTTTTGATAATAAACATAAATTTACATCCGCATCCAAACTCAAGCTGCTGTCAAATGTGCATTTCTAAGAGACAAGAAAATGTAATATTATTAATATTGCAGCCTGCACTGCAAACTGCTGAAAATACTCATCATCAAAGTCAGGAACACAAACCTGCTTCATGATTTGAAACAATATCACTCGTTAGAACATGCAGAAACTAAGAAATTATTATTTTTATTAAGATATTTATTTTGTTAAGGAAAAATGAGTGTAAAGAATTCAAAAACGTGTAGTTCTGACCATAAAGAGTAGTTTAAAACCACAATTAACAGTCTGGTTTCTACAACATTCACTTAGCAAAAATCTGCCTTTAAACTTGAAAGAAATTAAGATTTGAAATTTATTGTGATAATTATCGATACCGACTGATATGGCAAATTTAATCGTGATAATTCTTTGGCCATATCGCCCAGCTCTAGTTTAGCAATTTCAGTTAAAGCTGAAGCATTTGTGAAACAAAAGTCATTGGTTTGTGTTGATGTTTTTACACCTCATTTTATTGCTCTCCCAATAAATTATTATTTTTTTCCCCCTGAAGTTAACTCTTAATTCACACAGGCCTGGAGGTTCGGGAAAGTTTTTGCCAAATGTTTCCTTGTTTTTCAAGAGTAGGAATACATTAACATTTGAACTCTGAGGATTGAATTGTTCATGAGTCTCTGTATTGCTCCAGGACATGTGATTCTGTTCAGGTGGAGGTGAATGAGGCGCTCTTGATTGTTTTTGTTGGGAGTTTGCGGCTGACACCGGACACCACGGGCTGAGGTTTCCATGAGGGTGTTTCTCTATAGAAGGCCATGAAGGACTGGGGGCTGGGAAATCTCTCTTCCTGTGTCTCTCCTCACTATAATCTTTTGTCCAGCACTGGAAAGTTATTTTAAGCATTCTGGCCCTCACTCGCTGGAAGTGCACAAGTTATGTTTCATGTTACGTTTGTTTTGATCTGTAAGGAGTTTGTCCACGCATTAGTTTATTGTATGGTTTCATTCTGGTCTGTGCCAGACTAAACAGTTTGAAGCACAGAGATAAGACTTCATTAGCAGCAGTGAGAGAGCTCTGGATGAAGCCTTCTCGTAGGGCTAATAAAACTGGAAACTCAGGGAGACATATTGTTGTGGAGTGGGCTTCGTGTCAGGGTGGGGGCCATTTTCTCGTTTTCACTGCTGCTATGAAAACAAAGGGCCTCTTATCCGGTCTGCCCACTGCGTTCTGGAAGCTTGCTCTGGCCTGTCCCACAGGAGACGCCCCACTGCAGAACAAGTCACACTGCTCCCCATCAACATCTACAACAAAATAAGAGTTCCTCTTGTGTACTAAACGACTGAACCAGCTTTCTTTTAAAGTATTGCATATCAGAAATGCAGCAGACTTGCATCAGGATCACAAGCGGAAACCATGCTTTCAGGATTTCACCTAGGGTGTGTTCACACTTGTCATGTTTGTTTCGATTAAAACGAACCCTGGTGCGATTCCTCTGTTAGTGCGGTTCGTTTGAGTAAGTGTGAACGCTGCCATCCGAACCCTGGTGCGCACCAAACAAGCGGACCGAGACCGCTGAAAAGATGGGTCTCGATCCGCTTCCAAACGAACTCTGGTGCGGTTCGAATTAAATATGAACGCAACACGGACCAAATACTTCTAAACAAACCAAAAACAGGAAGTAATGACAAGATGTGACGCTATGCGACATGATTTGACAACGCAGAACGAGCGGTGTATCCAAAACAAAATGAGCAGAGGGCAAACGTGGAGCAACGAGGAGGTAAAGTGCCTTTTATGAGCTCTTCGTGAGTTCGCAGGTGGTGAAAATAAAATCATAAGAACACGCAGCAATGAGCGCACTTACTCCAGCAGACGGCATTAGCTGTGTTCGACTTACAGCGGCGCTGAGCAGACCGATCGCTGAATGGGTTCTTTGATGTCACACACCGATCGGTCTGCACAGCACCGCTTTAAGTCGAACACAGCTTTTGTTTGGGGTGTTTGGTGAGTTCCTTTGCGAAATACGTCATTCAACCCGACCAATCAGGTTGTGAACGTGTCACTATGTCTTTAGGTTCACTGTCATAAATGCCAGTGTGAACGCTCAGCGGACCAGGACCAAATGTATTGCTTTCTTTTTTGGTCCGGAACAAGAGAACCGAACTACAAGTGTGAACGCACCCCTAGTTTCACCTAATGTCGAGGGGTTTCATGAATGTGTTCCTGTAAGAAATGAGTAAGGAAAGCTATCTGATTTCAGAGGGAATAATCCACGGCAGCCTGTGTTCCAGCTGGGAACTCGGAGACTCCGTCTTTCTCATGCATCCATGGCCAGCCAAAAGGAGAGTCATGAGAAGGCCGTGCCAGCGTGGTTAGGGTTTATGAAATAATGGTTTTCTGCTAACTTTTATATGTAAACAAGCACATGACTGGCTCGTTTGTGTTTGGATTATAATTTGTCAAAACAGTGAAGTCTGAAATTAGCCAAACGCTTTCAAGTGATTACACACAATGTGTGCATGGATCCAAACTCTCAAACTGCCATTTACCTTTCTTGGCTGCTTGTGTTAAAACCTGAGCCAAAAACAATCAATGTGCCAAAATGTTTTAGTTGCTTTAGTAACCACATTTAAGATTTACAAATGGGAATTTAATGAATTCATTAAGAAATGTAAATGTAACAGTAGTTAAACATCTCATGCTATTAAAGGGAACCCTGGGTATTAGAAAACCCATGAAAGATTTGTTATTTTAAAAAATTCACATCGTTTTATTCATATTTTGGACTATGGGGTGCCATTATTTCGATGACGGTTGCACTCTGTGAGCTACTGGTGTTACCTGTTGCTATTTTTACCGCAACGCGATGGAATACACTTGGAATACACAACTCGGAAAATAAAATACTGATACGATGCCACATTGTGTGCGGCTTTTGGTTGTAAATTTCAGTCAAAGGGCAACAAGAGAAGTGACGCAAGTCTTCACTGCTTTCCTGGGGATAAAATGAAGTGCATTTCCAAAGAACGAACTGTTTGTGTCCCGTGGTTCTGCCTTCCTCGCCTTGATTTTTCCCAGATGTTTCCTGTATCTTTGTGGGCGAGCTTCCAGTGACTTAAAGGAGAAATAAGAGAGAAATCTTCCTGCCAGGATCTGCGGTGGAATCGTCAGGTTTTGCCGCATGGCTATGAAATGCAATTATGAGAATGTCCCCAGTTTTAGTGGCCTGCATCTGTGACTAAAGTGAGTCTGCGCACTCTTTCAGCGTAAAAGATAACCGTTGACTTATCGATTTCAAGGGGAAATATTAAAGTCAGGGCTCCAAACTGCACTTAAAATGTCCGTTTGTGACCAAAAATATTAATTTGCGAGTGTAACAATGCATTTACCTCAGAATAACCATTCTGCGTCCATAAGCTCATTAGTCAGCTAGAAAAATAACTATAAAGAGGAGCATTTTGCAAAATATATGCGCTATTTTGCATATTCATATTTTTATTTAACCTGTTGTCTACATGATAAGAATGAATGCAAGGAGCTAAAGATATTGGTCCATGATATTGGCACAGATTCTGTGTATTAAACAATTCTTTGTGACTGTATATAGTTCTGAAGTTGGAAAAGATGTTTAGTTCCCACTTTAAGTGAACCTTAGTTCCCAGGAGATCTGCAAGATTAATTAAAATGCTGATGTTGTAACAGGAGGGGAGACATAAATACATGACAGTATGACTGAAATGTTTAAAAAAAGAAATACACGTTTATTCTGTGGCACTTAAAACAATAGTTTGGCGCTTAGTTTTGTTTCTTATAGGAGCCAATGGCTCCTTAAGTGAATTTTTTATTTATTCATTTTTTTGACTGGAGCCCTGATTGAAGTCATATAAAAGCAATGGCAAAGGAAAGATTGCATGAGTTAAAATGTTTTATTTTCAGAGTACTGCCGTTGTCTTATACAGTGTGATCTAAAATGCAGCTCCTTCAGTATGTCACCGTTTTGCTCCCAGTTTATAAAGAAAATCTGATGTAAACACTGTGAGTTTTGATTTGGCCTGAAACATTCTTCATAAATGCTTATCCCTACACAAAATATGTCTGAATTTAATTAATAATGCCACTCGAGCGAGTTTCTTTAAGGAGCGTCATTGGGGTGTTACCATAAACATCTTGCATAGTCAGTTTTCTCTTTCAGGCCAACTACTGTCATGGCAGAGCAATAGTTTAAAGATGGTCTTGGTGATCAGGTTAGTTACTAGATACTAGGAATGGGAAGATTCACAGATTCACACCGGTGCATCGGCATAAAAGTTAACGATGCAATGCATCGATTAAAAAAACTGTGCATCGGCTACAAGTCGGCATTTGTATTGTGATGCATCGTTTCTAACATATTTGCATCTGTAAAAAGCGATTTATTTATATATAATCAGTGGATGCGCTATACTTTTATTATTTAGAAAGTGACCAATATTTTATATGTAGATTGATTTCTCCTTTCTAAACTGTTTCTCAAGCGTGTTCTAGCTCTCATTACGACGGAGACCCGAGGCCTGTTTCATAAAAGATGCTCAGTAAAGCGGGACTAAAGTTCAAAACCTTACTTGAAATAACCTAACAAATCAATCAGGGCTAAAGCGGTTCCATAAACGACTATTTAAGTTCACGCAATCTCACTAATTTGTGTGCGCTTATTCTCAAGCAGCTCTTAATGTCGATCATGGATCAAATCGATCCACCATGGCAAACAGCGAATACATTTGTGCTTAATGCATTTGAGACGTTGTGATTTCCTCAGTGCATAACTGACATGTCACAGGTATATTCTTCATCTGTAAATGTTAGAAAGCATGTTTTATGATAGCAGTAACTGTAAAGGGACTATTGTAATTGGTAAATCAAATAAGCTAGTAGTAGGGCTGGGTTTTGACAAATTTCACGATTCGATTCTCATTCACAAGCTTTCGATTCGATTACCGATTCGATTCAATATTGATTATTTTGGATATATATCAGGTACAGTACATACCAAATTTTCTCAAGGAAAACAAATCTCAACTAATGCTGTAAAATATACATGAGAGTCAGTTGGTACTACATTACTATAATATTGAAGGTTAAAATTGACTTGATTTGTTAAAATTACACCTTAATGAAGTTTTTAAAATAATTAAGTTACAATTACATAACATTTCTACTTCAATTCGTTTTTTTTTTTTATATAAACAATGCAACTTGATGGATTTATTCAAACAAATTAAACATTGAAGAACAGTAAACTGTATAATGAATATGTTATATGGTGCATATATTTAGCAAAATGCCCCTCTAGTTTAATTTTCTAGCTGACTAAATCAGTTCACGTGCGCCTCGCGCTGCTGCGTCTGTTGAACTGAGGCGCTACAGCGATCTGTCACTCCACATTAAACAGCGCCAAAACGGCATTGTTTGAATACTGCAATACAATGGACAGAATTTGAAATCTGAGACTTTGTTTCATATTAAAAGTACCAAAGCACAATGCTTATTGCGATATATTGGATGGGAAGTGCCCTTCAACATTCCGTCTATTAAATGAAAACAGTCTAGAATAATCGATTCTTGGGATTTAAGAATCGATATCATTCCGTAAAAATGAGAATCGATTAATATCGAGATGTCGATATTTTTTACCCAGCCCTAGCTAGTAGTACTAATTACTAAGCTCAAATGAGTTAATGTGTTTCTTATACCAGTTAAAATAGTCATTTTCTTTATTATTTATTTTCATTTTTAATTCAGTGATTTTAACATTTAATTTAGTTATTTTAATTCTTTAAAGAGCGATTTTAGGTTGTATTGTTCTAATGTTCTGCTATCTGTTCTGCTAACTATAAAAGGTACAGCTGTAATAAAACCAGAGAGAAAGGCTGCATGGCTAGAAACTGTATAAACAAAATAAAAATAAAAGTCAAATAATAGGCCTAGATCAAGCTCTGACTCTCTCACATACTATGTTAAATTTGCTTTATGGAACCAAATCATTTGACAATGAATCGTTGAAAATAAGCCTGGCTTATTAACAGGCCTCGAGGCATTAGAAGTGATCATATTTTTTTCCATTGCATTGTATTGCATCAAATCGGATCGTAATAGGGGAGAATCGTATCGCATCGGTAGCTGCTTCATGTGTATCTTTAATGTATCGTATCGTTGGCTATGCATCGAGATGCGTACCGTATCGTCCTCATTATGGAGATGTACATCCCTACTAGATACCTTATTACACATCCTGATTAATGGCACAAATATCGCTCCTTGAATACTAAGACTTGTTGCTCTCACAGAACTACAAGTCAGCACATTTTTACCATTATGTTGAGCCGTGTGTGCTGGTCAAGCATTTCTGGTTTTACGTACTTGTGATTCTGTAGTACGTTTTGACTGTGGTGTGTTCATTTATGTGTGGATTGATGAATTTAGAGTCACGCTATTCAAAATCCCAAGTTTAATAATCCTAAATTGAATGACAAATGCGTTTCTTCCCGGAGCAAGCGTCTTGAAAGCACTGATGGATTATTGCCAGAGTGTTTAGCTCACATCAGAGAGGAATAGCAGGAACCGAAAGATCTCATGAAAGGGCCTCATTGCGGTTTCTTTTCAAAGGATCTTGGTTGAAGAGGCTTTCAGCAGGTTTTTCTGAACGTTATCATGCTCCTCTTAGATCTGACCTTACTGCCAATAATATGATGCCTGAACCACACATAACGTTGTGTCCTTGTACTGTGGCGTAAATGTGCGGTCACAGTAACAACATTTGGGCAAAATTCCACAGGCAAAGCTTGTCTTGTCAATAGTGTAGCAATGTATGAAGTACAGAAGTCATTTCCAAACAAAGTAGCTTTCTGTTTGGTTTACAAGTCAATCTGTGTGTCCAAAATCCTGTGCAAAATCTGCATGGGGAACCATTTAAAGGGAAGTTCCTGATAGTATGGATTCCTATTGAAAAGACTGGATTTTGCAGTGAAAATTCGGTAAATGTGGACACTGTGAAATACATATGTAACAATATATAGTTTGCTGTAAATTGTTGCTCAGCTGTTGTTTTTCTCTCTCATGTAATAACGTGAAGCGGTCCTACTGATTGCCACATACATTAAGAGCAGCATTTCTTTTGTTTGACACATTTCTAACGTCACATGGTGTAACCTTTCAGACCTGCTGTGGTTCTGCCAACATGATATCTCAACTTCTTTAGCCATGTGCACACAGCGTATGTGTTACAGTGAAAGCTGATCACGCTGAGGAGGAAGGGATTGTGAAGGAGTAGTTTGTGACTGTAAGACAGATTTCCCTCTACAGCTTTCAATTAGTTATTGTGAGGACAGTAATTTCCGGTAGACGTAACCGGTTACTTGCAGATGCTTCGCTCGCCAATTGTGTTGCCAAGTAGCAGACGATTTCAAGGATCGCAGCCCACACAACTGAAACTCGACAAAATCTACAGCATTTGTCCTCCCCGAAGGTGAACCGCAGTCACCAAACTGAGGTTACAAAATCTGTTGAAAGCATTTCCTTCGAATACCTGATTCGAGTTTGCCTGGCTCTTCCCGTACTGTTGTTCAGCTCTCTTGTGTGCCTAGTGAAGGGTATTAAGTTCTCTTCCTGTGAAGCACAGATGAAGCCTTTTGAATAGTGCACTTGGCCCCTCGCTGGGCCTCCGCTCTGTTGGCAACAGGAGACCGATCGTTCCGGAAGGGTGGAATAGCGCTTCTGGGCTTTGCATGTGTGCCTATTCTTTTAAAGGGGAAAAGAAAAACAGGAAAGGAGGTCAGTAGTGGGAAAGGGCCTTTTGTAACGAGCGATCAGAGCTAATGCAGAGCTGGAGACGAGCTTTGACAGCCTTGATGAAGTAGAACAAAGCTTGCTTTAAAACAACAGAGATTACAGAACCGCCATAGCTATGTTTGTTGAGCACACTATACGAACGCTTGAATGCAAGCGACGTCGACTCATACAATCCCTTCTTATCAAGTCATCGCGGTTACTCGTGGGAGGTGTGCGCTCTTGCCAGGCCCGCTGAATGCGGCATTAATAGCTCTGCTTGTTTGTGCCGTTGGACTTGGGCCTCAGTACAATCCCTCCTTTGTTTGTCTTGCAGAGGCAAGCCTGCCAATGGGGACTACCGCAAGGACCCCCGGGATCGCAGCCGCAGTCCCATAGAGCGCATCGGCGCCTCCCCAATGAGTCTCGTTGGTGGTCACCTGTATGCCCACATGCCCATCCTGGCCATGGACCAGCCTCTCGCACTGACCAAAAACATGGACACCACCCGCACTGTCGCCATCTCGCCTACTGTCAGCCCCATTGAGCGCCAGCAGGTAACTTCAGCAGCGCCATATTCCCCCCAAAATGAAAACTGCCATCATGTACTCACCCTCATGTCATTTTAAACCTGTGACTGACTGACTTCTACAGAACACACACACACAAT
>NW_015625598.1:94601-104976 GCF_001515625.1 Sinocyclocheilus rhinocerous | reverse complement strand
AAATTCTATATATATATATATATATATATATATATATATATATATATATATATTATGTATTTGTTTTTTGTCCATATAATGGAAATCAATGGGAATGGAACTGTTTGGTCACCAACATTCTTCAAAATGTTAAAATCTTTTATGCTCCACACAAGAAAGTCAGTCACCAAACATGAGGTTGAGTAGATACTTTTAACTATAACTTATCCCTTTAAAAGAAGCAGAAAGCTTTGTACCTTTTTTTTAAAACGTAAATAAATGCTGAAGTATGTTTGGTTTTGTCTTGATATTGATGTTTAGAATCAAGGTTCATCTTTGTTATTCACGAAAACATGTATAATAAGAGTTTTGTTTTGGTATGAATCAGAACTGCCCTGAAACCATGTTTAGCTACATTTCAGTTTTGAAGAAAAAAGCTAAACTATCCACTGACGTGAACAGAAGACTTTATTAATTAATCTCATGAACAGCAAGTCTAGACTCTTCGTAGGTCTCTACAGTGTAGACGTATCTGAAAGCACTGTTCAGTAGTTCTGTTTGTTTGGACACTTGCTCTACTGCTCATGTATATATATATATATATGTGTGTGTGTGTGTGTTGTGTGTGCAGAATCGTCCCTCTGTGATCACATGTGCCCCAGCTGTGTGTGTTGTGTGGGCAGAATCGTCCCTCTGTGATCACATGTGCCCCAGCGAACAACCGTAACTGTAACCTCACCCACTGCACCGTGTCTCACAACGGCTGCTCACCCAACCTGACTTCAAGCTACCGCAGAGCCTCCAACTGTAAGTGCAAACAACGTGACCGGATCAGAGCTGGCACTGTTCATGGATGGGCTACAAAATTATGTCCAATTATATCTCTTAATAAAGACACTGATGCCACGTCCTTTACACAGGGAACTAGTATTCAATAAAATAGATCTTCAATAAATTAAGTAAACATGAAATGTTTTGCACCTTTTGTGTGTGATCCTATTACAGATACCAGAAATGGAGCAATTGTGACATGCAGGAAGTGACATCATTCAGACCATTTCTAGTGTATGGTGTATCTAATCTTTTTTTCCTTGGGTTTTATAATTGTTCTTATAATTGAACTGTAATGTAGTCAAGAACAACCACCTCATTACCAGTTTTACATTTCAGAAGTTTTATGAAGGGCCAACAAATCTTTTTGTTTATTGGAAATAAATTGATCCAGATTTTTTTTTTTAAAGCTTTTTCCTTTTTTTTAATGTTTTGTATATTCTATAAACTTAGACCTGAGAAATGTTAGTCAAACTATGAAAAATCCTAATTTTGTACATTTAAAGTAAATTGCATTATCCAATCACCACATATATGAAGTGTGCATCAGTACAAGAAGATTATTCTGCCAGCCGTATTTAAGTGGTTTCAAAACAAAAAAGATGTCTTCCACTTCTGTAGGTTCACGTAAAAATGATCAAAGTTTTGTACAAAGCTAACATAAGTAGATATGAAGTATATTGAAATGTTCTCCCTTCTTGAATCAACCACAAGAATGAGTTACAGATTGACTTCCTGCAAAGTGTTTGTCTCTCAAAATGTCTGTTGTTACATCCGTAACTGAAATATTTTCCTGATGTAATAATTTATTTTTTTATTTTTTTACACCAATGTCTGGACTCTACCTGCAGGGTATTAGTATTAACACATGCACACATACAGGTGGTTCAGTTTTCTGATGATAAATAGTTACATTTCACATTTTAGTGGCTGTGATGCTGGAATTGCTCACTAGGCAATAATAGAAATGAATAAAAGCAAACAAACGTCCCACATTTGAGTTTTTGTACCCTACCTGTGGAAAGTGCCATGTGTTAGCTCTGTCTGTTAGAGGTCTTGTCTTTGACGTACCGTGTGCTAAGCAGCGTTTCTCTGTCTCAGCTAACACAGCCTGCGACCCTGTTATCGAGGAGCATTTCCGCCGCAGCCTGGGAAAGAACTACAAGGAGCCCGAGCCGGTCACAAACTCGGTGTCCATCACCGGCTCGGTGGACGACCACTTCGCCAAGGCGCTGGGTGAGACGTGGCTGCAGATCAAGGCCAAGGGCAGCTCCTCCGGAAGCCCAGACTCCTCTCCCAACGGCCACATGGTCAACCATAGTCACTCCCCTTCCCTCGTGTCTTGAAAAGAGGACCAGCGAACCCCAGTCTTCTTCCAGCCGCTTCACTCTCAAAGCAACCATGCATGTTTTAGCAGAGCTGATGTATAGCTATGTACATAAGAACGCACGACGAGGAGGTGCTCCTTCAACTTTCAGTTGTGCTTTTTTTCCTTTTGATTCTTTTTGTTTGTTTGTAAGTATGCTAGTATACTTTTGGCTTGGCTGTTGTGTTATGGGATGCCCATACCTTGTTTTTTTTTTTTTTTGGAGATAAAAATCAGCCAGACACTATCGAACCATCTGCCTCAGATACCAAAGAAACTGCTGATGCAAACCTTTCACCCAGAAGCCATTCTTCCATGGCACCCATCGCATTCTGTCTTTCACACTCTCTCCCGGTTGTGTCCTGAATCTGTATGTGTATACTTGAAGCGGAAGGCCTGGACTGATTTTGCACTATGGATGGATGGAGGTGGTGTCCGTTTAGCGTTGGATACACATGATTTGGGTGTTTGTTTTGGAGGGTGACACAGGTGGAGCGGTTCACATCGCTTTCGCAGGAAACCTTGGTTAGGGGAGGGAACCTTTTTCCGGTCGCTTCGGCTCTGGCTTCTCTACGGCGCTGACACAACTGGACTGCGGCAGACGTGGGCATTCTTCTGGTTTTGGGTTGGTTTTTCCCAGGCACTGTGGTTTTAGTAGAGTAGACGGTTTAAGGGTAAGCTAGTGCTTATAAGTGCATGTTTTTAAAATAGCTGGTATCTATTATTGTGTAGACATTTCGATCGTAATACTTTTAGCCTTTTCTTCAGATTTTATTTTATTTTTGTCAGTAACAGTCCTAGATAAACTTACTGCTGGTACAGTTGTACTCCATATTATTATTTTCTATTCAATATTCATTGTGGTAGCTGCCAGATACAAGAGAGAAAACCGCCTCCGGACAGGCCATCTATATATTACCGTTTGGTTTTGTATGTTATTAATCCGTGGTACAGGATGCTGTCGCTTTGCATGACTGAAAAAAGAGCATTCGCAGCTATGGACAGGTCAACTGCAGCATTGACAATCTGCGGAAAACGTCGAGCTAATTTCGCGTGTGTGTGTGGTTGTCGTTCTTCATCTCTTAATTCTGCATTCAGCTTTCGAAACGGACCCGGTTTTCCAACGGTCCGCCTGTACCGAAACACAACACATTCCTCCGATAGGGAACGTCATGCAGGTCTTGTACTTTCTCCCGTGTTCAGTGTAGCTACTAACTAGAGACTGACAGGAGGCTGCAGATACAGGAGACGCTTGAGCTCGTCCTTACATTCCATCGGCCCTGAATTCAAACACGACGCGCTCTTCAAAAGTACTCGCCGACTCGGATTTCACAATCTGCTCTTTTTGCATGTATTTGCCACAAAACCTTGTCGTATCGTACGCGAGACCTTGAGGATTTCATCCTCCGTCACACACACATTTCATGACCAGTTTACTGGGTAGGACACTTTCTCACTTTCTGCTTGTGGCACACGTTACCCTACACGCTGTAGATAAATCACTTACTTAAAAACAACAAAAAAACGTTTTTATATAGGAAACTATAAGACCATCATTACGCTGTGCGTAACGAATGTACAGAGAAAACAAATCGTAGGTATTTTTTGAGGAACAATTAATTTGTTGATATGTAGCTATTTAATTTTTCCCTTGTCCTTTATTGTAATCATGCTTTTTTTTTTTTTCCGAGGAAAAAAGTTGATCTTTTTTGTTTGTAGGTTTTGTCTGTTTAAGGTTAAAGTGCAGGAACACAGTTATTCTATGAAAACACTGCGTTAGTGTAATAGCCACTTGTGTATTATTTCTGAAGGCTACTGAGTCTCGACACACTTCTGAACGGAGGCTTTCGACTGTCTCTGGAGACAATTGAACAAACGGACTCGAGTCTTGAGTGAGTTACTCCACTCCAGTACCATCGCTTGGGATTTGAGCAAGAAGATTTTCTATTTGATGTGTGCTTCCAGGAGAACGACGACAAGAAACCAACCGTTTAAAACTCTTCTCACTGCACCTCGAGTGTACTTCTTCATTTGTAAATCTGTATTATACCCTCATTTCATGGCCTTGTTTCTCCTTGGAATAAAACAAACTTTTGGCAGGCCATTGTTTTGTACTTTTAAGTAGCCTCAATGAACAATAAAGTGCTCTTAAACCACAGCCCGAGACTTATGATTCGTCCTTTGTGAAAACAGGTGATTACTCTTGGGGAAAATGTCAGAATTACTGTAATTCCATAAGAGTTTTAGTAAAAACTCCGTTGCAATTTGTAAACCCAATGAAATAAACTGCTCTATCATCACTGAGCATGTGCCAGGATATATAGCGTTTCAGTTTGCTTCATTTTCTCATTACCAACAACGAAGCCTGAGACGATGAACATCACTAATAAAGCTCTTGAGTCGTAATCTTTCTATGGTGATTTCAGGACACGGATGCACCATTACTATTATTAACCCACTTACCTAAGTGACCAAAAGCAAGGAAATATTACAAAGAATGGATTATGTGAATATAATTTTATTATGTGAACAAATGCACAAAAAAATGAACCAAAACAAAAGCCACATGTCTAGACTGTTACAGTGCAATGATAGAGATGAGGTTGAGTGACTGGATCTACAGTACAGTCCAGCAGAGATGAGCACATTCACTTGGGAATACAAACCAAGAGTTCAGTGCTGTGGTTTACACTGACCCGTAACACAATTCTTCAGTTCAGGTGTGTTTGCATTGGCATTGAACGCAAGGCTCAGACACCTGCCATAATCTAACACTCTTTTAATGAACATTAGGCCAGTTTAAAAAATGCCTGAAGACAAAGGATCTTAGTCAGCATATATGCCATATTTAACCGCCCTTGACAATGATGGCTGATGATTTCATTCCCAAAAATTGTCCAGGGGAGAGAAAAAAAAAAATGGGGGCAGGGATATGCTTAAAACAGGCCTTTTAAAGGGTTAGTTCACCCTAAAATGAAGAATCTGTCATCATTTACTCACCCTCAAGTTGTTGCAAACCTGTATGAGTTTCCTAATGTTGATTACCCAACAGTTGCTGGTAGCCATCGACTTACATAGTATGGAGAAAAAAAAAATACTACTTTTGTGTTTCTAATATGAACAATTGGTTTGTGTTTTGGAACAACATGAGGGTGCGTCAATTATGACATTTCTCATTTTTTAATTTTTGGGTGAACTATCCTTTTAAGACAGAACAACACTGGACTGGATATCTAGACCAGAGCAGTTCACAGCAGGTTTATTTGCATCGCTTTAATTCTGCCATCTTTCCTGACACAGCTATAATGAGATTTTACGTGAATGGTTAAGACAAGTATTTCAACAAGTGCACGAAGGATCCATGTGCAGTGAGGTCACTGTATGCCGTTAACAGTGTCTGAAAATGAATACAAGAGAACAGATGAGCTGACAGGAACATCACAGCCAGTTAAAGGAGCTTCATTTGGAGTCTCCAGCGGTTTGGTCCAGAGGCCTTCAAATGCTCTCGTCATCACTCATGTCCCAGATCTGCAGGACAGAAGAACTGGAGATTACAAAGCTGTTCAAATAAAATGACCAAAACCTCATAAAAACACAAGTGAATGATACTGAGTGTGTAGCTGTTTTTAGGCTGCAGAGATCTGCTCTCGTGATGTTTAAAGTGGAACAGCAGGTGTGCATCATCATCATCATCATCTCATGACGGTTTAGTACATGAACATCTGAACATGCAAAAGCCCTTTTCAAGCACTGATCCTCCACACAACACGCATGTTTGAAGACCAAACTAAACTCGCGCCGAGACTGAAGATAAACGTCCTTTTGAAGACAGAGGTCAGACATGAGTGTGTGAGTTTGGATTGTGTGTGGGGAGCCTCTTTCTTCTACGGCACACCTGGCTGTCAAAAGCTCCGCGTCATTGACATGCTAATAAGAGCCGAACAAAAAAAACAACTTCAGCGGCCTTCTCACTTTGAAGTCTGCGCCAAGTCAAAAAAACAAAATCCTCGGAGAGACATAAGTGTATCTGTAAAGAGCGAGCTGAAAGAGACGGGACCGAAGCGCCGAGCTGAAGTGAACACGACGAACAAACTCTACTGACCCTCAGATACTTTACAACACACACGATCTCAGCTAAAGACCCTCCTCGTGGCTCTTTTACATAACACACGAAACCCAGATCAGACATTTAACAACAGCAGAGTCATGTGCCATCAGTCTCTGTGTGGTGAAATACAATTACCATCGAAGTTCATCAAGAATGAGCTCTCAGCCACGAGCGAAACAGTGTCATGTGTAACGTTAATGAGAAAACTAATGTATGACACATTAAATCATTTGTGTTTGGTAGCTCTTTATTTTACAGTCCTGTTCTGCATGTACATGCTATGTAGTTATTACAGTTACTACAATAACTACACTCTAAAAAATGCTGGGCTAAATATAACCCAGAGCTGGGTTAAAAAGGGACAAACCCAGCTATTGGGTTGTTTTGACCCAGCGGTCGGGTTGTTTTGACCCAGCTATTGGGTTGTTTTGACCCAGCGGTCGGGTTGTTTTGACCCAGCGGTCGGGTTGTTTTGACCCAGCTATTGGGTTGTTTTGACCCAGCGGTCGGGTTGTTTTGACCCAGCGGTCGGGTTGTTTTGACCCAGCTATAGGGTTGTTTTGACCCAGCGGTCGGGTTGTTTTGACCCAGCTATTGGGTTGTTTTGACCCAGCGGTCGGGTTGTTTTGACCGAGCGGTCGGGTTGTTTTGACCCAGCGGTTGGGTTGTTTTGAGGGCAAACCCAGCTATTGGGTTGTTTTGACCCAGCGGTTGGGTTCAAAAAGGGGCAAACCCAGCTATTGGGTTGTTTTGACCCAGCGGTTGGGTTCAAAAAGGGGCAAACCCAGCTATTGCCTGGGTCAAAACAACCCAATAGCTGGGTTTGTCCCTTTTTAACCCAGCATTTTTTAGAGTGTAGGTACCCTGAACCTACCCGTAAACCTTACCTTAACCCATGTAGTTACCTTATACTACCCAGTACTTTCTTAGACACTGTAAGTAAATAAGTACACATGCTGTAAAATAAAGAGCAACCACGTTTTTTGCAAAACAGGTGCACTAGGAAAACCTACTCTACCTACAGCCAACAATGTAGCCATACATCCGATTCCCTGCAGTTTCCAGCCTATTTTGCCTATATTAAATACAATTGTGTTGTGTGGTGTGCTGTTAAAACGCAATATAAAAAATTGTTTAAAACAGCGGTTCTTAACCAGGGACCCTCAGCTATCCATCTTTCAAGAAAGGCTGGATGATGACTTTTTAACACATTTAAATGAAAAATAAAACACTCCTAATATAGTAAAATATAATAATAAATAAATAAGAATAAAACATTATCAAATTAAAATGCTAAAAATAACTCCAATAACAATTGTTTTTACTGAAGAACATGCAGTTCTGGAATGCAGAACAACTTCTGAAATCACAAAATGAATTGAGGCTAATTATTTTACATATGAAATTAATTATCAAGTTGAATTAATTTGATATATATTGTTGAAAACAAGCAGCTTTTGTCACGGTTACATCAGAAAACAAATATCTTGGCACTGAGTCCTGTCCTGAGAGTGTGGGTCTTTGAGAAGCACTGCTTCAGAGCTCGCTCTCTACCCAGAAACCAGTCTGGTAAAGGCCACGGAGGTGCCGCTGGTCCTCGCTGGAGATCAGAAAGGTGAAGTGGTGAATGCACAGCCTGCATGAGAGCGCGCGTGTGTTTGCTGCAGCGGTTCAGCCTGTAATTACATGAATCATCTTAATAACAGCGTAGAGCGTGTATCATTCAGTTACATGAGCGCTGTAGAGTCGTCTCATGGGCGTGTGACCGCATGTCATACATGTTACACATCAACAAACCCTCGGGTTATATATATATATATATATATATATATATATACATACAGTATGTGTGTGTGTGTGTGTGAGAGAGTCAGATCAACACTATAAAGAATATTCTGCCAAACTAAGAATGAATCCCACAGGAGCTTGTGTTTGTCTTCACGAAGCCGTTTCATTCTGAAGTAATTACTGCGAGCAGAACGTCCATGTAAACCGAGCAGAAGATGAGTGACCAGCTTCATTTCCCGCTCACATTAACCTGACGACGGCACACAGAGTTATTATTAAAGCTGTCATTACATAACAACAATTTCAGATGAATCACTGCAGCCCCTACCTACAGCCAACAAATGTAGCCATACAGCCGATTCCCTGCAGTTTCCAGCCTATTTTGCCTATATTAAATACAATTGTGTTGTGTGGTGTGCTGTTAAAACGCAATATAAAAAATAGTTTAAAACAGCGGTTCTTAACCAGGGACCCTCAGCTATCCATCTTTCAAGAAAGGCTGGATGATGACTTTTTAACGCATTTAAATGAAAAATAAAACACTCTTAATATAGTAAAATATAATAATAAATAAATAAGAATAAAACATTATCAAATTAAAATGCTGAAAATAACTCCAATAACAATTGTTTTTACTGAAGAACATGCAGTTCTGGAATGCAGAACAACTTCTGAAATCACAAAATGAATTGAGGCTAATTATTTTACATATGAAATTAATTATCAAGTTGAATTAATTTGATATATATTGTTGAAAACAAGCAGCTTTTGTCACGGTTACATCAGAAAACAAATATCTTGGCACTGAGTCCTGTCCTGAGAGTGTGGGTCTTTGAGAAGCACTGCTTCAGAGCTCGCTCTCTACCCAGAAACCAGTCTGGTAAAGGCCACGGAGGTGCCGCTGGTCCTCGCTGGAGATCAGAAAGGTGAAGTGGTGAATGCACAGCCTGCATGAGAGCGCGCGTGTGTTTGCTGCAGCGGTTCAGCCTGTAATTACATGAATCATCTTAATAACAGCGTAGAGCGTGTATCATTCAGTTACATGAGCGCTGTAGAGTCGTCTCATGGGCGTGTGACCGCATGTCATACATGTTACACATCAACAAACCCTCGGGTTATATATATATATATATATATATATATATATACATACAGTATGTGTGTGTGTGTGTGTGAGAGAGTCAGATCAACACTATAAAGAATATTCTGCCAAACTAAGAATGAATCCCACAGGAGCTTGTGTTTGTCTTCACGAAGCCGTTTCATTCTGAAGTAATTACTGCGAGCAGAACGTCCATGTAAACCGAGCAGAAGATGAGTGACCAGCTTCATTTCCCGCTCACATTAACCTGACGACGGCACACAGAGTTATTATTAAAGCTGTCATTACATAACAACAATTTCAGATGAATCACTGCAGCCCGTGTTCCTCTCAGTGCCTTCAGTATCTCAGCTCAGAAGTCATCTATTCTGACAAGTCCTAAGATTAAAATTACATGAACGAATAAACTACGAAGCTGTACAAGATGTACTGTTGTTTAGCACACATTTGGATCACACTTTATTTTAAGGGGGGGGGATTAAAAGATCTAAAATATAATCCTGCAGATTAAGGCATTAATATGTGCTTCATAAGTACTAATAAACAGCCAATATGCTAGTAATATGCATGCTAATAAGCAACTTAAACTCAAGGTCAACTCAGGTCCTAAAGTGTTACCAACATTTTAAATATATATATAATTTATATATACAGTATATATATATATATATCATTAATAACAATCATACAATATATTAATACATTTTATAACTTAATATATTAATAATGTATAAAAAAATTTAAATTGTTGAACACAAATGACTGATTTACTTTCTCAAGTAAATTCATAAAAGTGCAGGAGACATGATACACTTTCATGAAGCTGACGCTCAACTTTAAAACTATTTTCAATGTATTGCTCATCTTTCTATAATTATGCATGCAGTTTTTATGATTTTATGAATTAATTGAATGAATACAAGAAATATTCTACAAAAAAGAATAATAATGTACTTTTACAAATTCATTTGCAACCCACATGTTTGTTTAGAGCTGTTTTGGCTTGTAAACGCTGCTTGATCTGAGCAGATTTCGCTCCTGATTCAGACCAGAACACTTTTCACTGGACATTATGGACTCGTGTTTTAGATAAAAACGTCTTAATGCTGGATGTGTTTCAGCTTTTGTCTTCTCCAGATGTTAACTGATGGACTGGAGTGCTGTGGATTACTTGTGGATTATTGTGATGTTTTTATCAGCT
>NW_015625598.1:82103-94562 GCF_001515625.1 Sinocyclocheilus rhinocerous | reverse complement strand
TTTTTTCTGAGAGTGTATAGTACTGATAGTTTGTTATAATGTTCTTAACTAATATTTACATTTGAGAGTATTGTCATTAAAAATATAAAACATGTACTGTATTGTTCATTGCTAGACACCCAGTGCAATCTTAGAGGTTAACGATTGAACCTTACTGTTACCAAAATGTTAAAGAGGGCTGTAGATTTACCCTAAAAGAAGCTCAACACTGGGCTAATTTCATTAACTAAAAACAATAATAAATGTAATTACTTTGAATCGGAGTTATTCAAATATTATTTATATACTATTATAGTTTAATAGTTAATATTTTATTTTATTATATACTTACATTTTACACTTGAATTTTTGTTAAATTTTTAGGTTTTGTTTTTTTGTAATTTTTTAATTTTACTATTTAATTATTCTTTCAGTTTTATTTTTTAATTTTTTAATTCCACTTAGTTATTTTAGTGCTTCAACTTAAAAGTATTTAGTTGCCAAGGCCACATTTCTAAATTATTTTAGTTTAGTTTTTTTTTAATTATTATTATTTTGTTTTATGCTATTTCAGCTTTATTTTAATGAACAGAAATGTTTCAATAGTTTTTAATTAACCTGCTTGAATAAAATACACATGAACTGAAATAAAATAAAATATTTTTAAAAGTTTACTTTAACTACTTTTTTTATTACTTGTAAGTTGAATTTGAAGTACTAAAATAACGAAAAACTAAGAAAACCAAAACTAAAAACTAAAACTTAAGAAAAACTATTTAGACATATATATATATAAAAAAAAAACACTTAAATTACAAAAAAAAAAATTTGTCACTTCCTGTGCAGCACACACCTGATACATTTAAAACGAGCTATTTTTACTCTGTGTTCATTTTATGTACAACAACATTTTCTCTAACATACATAAAAACAACATGGGACAGAGCAAGCGTGTAGCCTGTAGGTTTGTTTGAAGTCGTCATGTTTCTGCAGACTGCACACAGCAGATGGGTGGTGTTAGTGCGGGCGGAGGTTACTGGCCGACGTGGAAGGGGAAATTTAGTGAGCTGGTTGGAGCAGACGGCCTGGGTTTTTCCCTCCTCACGTCTCTGAACTCCTCCTCCAGCCGTCCTGCCATCGCCTGCTCAAAACTCACTTCTACACACATCTCCACACTCACTCCCTCAGGACAATGAGTCACTCGCTTCAGCCATAACTCATTTCCGCTGTAAAGATACTTTATACTGTACTGGAACAGACTAGCAGAGAAACTAGCAGGCAGGAAGTACATTTGGTGAAACTAGTGAGTCTTTCTCTCACTCTTCCTTCTCTCGGCCTCAAGCAGATTCACATAAATAGCAGCTAGTGAAACAGCGCAGTGTCTCTCCAGGGTGTGGTGGCGCTGCAGCTGTGGTTTGTTGTTGTTCGAATGGATGGAGGCCCCCGCTTGACTCCGCTCCATCCTGGCTCTGTCTCCTTCTGTGACACATTTCCTGCCCCACATATCAAGGGAAGGGCCATTTCAGGGTCCCGCTCCTTCCGGAGTGAGCTTTCTTCCCACCACAGAGAAAAAAAGGCTGGTGTGCCTTGCGGCGATGTAAAACTAAGATTTAAAGGAAACATTCGACCCGAAATGAAAATCCTGTCATTATTTACTCAACTCGTATGCTCATATCTTTAACATGAGCACAAAATCACAAAATGAGATTTTGAGCAGAACATTCAGACAACAGTCAAAGTCAATGGGAAACCCAGGGTTAGGGCTGAAAAAAAAATATATATATAGATTTTTCTGATAAAAATTGCCATTTAAAATGCAAAAAAAAAAAAAAACAACAGCAACAACAAAAGCTACAGGTTTGCTGATCTTGTTTGTAGGGCTACACAGTTTGGCCAAAAATAATGTGATAATATACAAATATGACTTGAACATCACTCATTATTATTATTATTATTATTATTATTATTTCTGAATTATAATTAACTATATAATAATATATAACAATGTATTTGCTTTAAATACTTTTAATTAGTAATAATGAAATACAGGTGCATCTCAATAAATTAGAATGTCGTGGAAAAGTTCATTTATTTCAGTAATTCAACTCAAATAAACTCGTGTGTGTATTAAATAAATTCAATGCACACAGACTGAAGTAGTTTAAGTCTTTGGTTCTTTTAATTGTGATGATTTTGGCTCACATTTAACAAAAACCCACCAATTCAATCTCAACAAATTAGAATATGGTGAAATGCCAATCAGCTAATCAACTCAAAACACCTGCAAAGGTTTCCTGAGCCTTCAAAATGGTCTCTCAGTTTGGTTCACTAGGCTACACAATAATGGGGAAGACTGCTGATCTGACAGCTGTCCAGAAGACAATCATTGACACCCTCCACAAGGAGGGTAAGCCACAAACATTCACTGCCAAAGAAGCTGGCTGTTCACAGAGTGCTGTATCCAAACATGTTAACAGAAAGTTGAGTGGAAGGAAAAAGATGCACAACCAACCGAGAGAACCGCAGCCTTATGAGGATTGTCAAGCAAAATCGATTTTTTTTTTATTGGTCTTATGGAGTATTCTAATTTGTTGAGATAGTGAGTTGGTGGGTTTTTGTTAAATGTGAGCCAAAATCATCACAATTAAAAGAACCAAAGACTTAAACTACTTCAGTCTGTGTGCATTGAATTTATTTAATACACGAGTTTCACAATTTGACTTGAATTACTGAAATAAATGAACTTTTCCACGACATTCTAATTTATTGAGATGCACCTGTATAATAATAATGAAATAATAATATGAATTATTACTATTATTATTATTTTATTATTACTAAGTTTAAAAAATAACAATATTTATTACTATTGTAATATTTCACAATATTAAAAAAAAAAAAAGTAAGTTTAAGTAAAATAATAAAATGATAATAATATACATTTTATATTTACGCAATATACATGTAAAATTACAAAACTAATATTTATGGCTGTCTTAATTTCGTTAATATGGTGTTTACATTTTTGTTTAGTAAAATCATCAAGCTTTTGGAGGAAAACGTCAAGCTTCTCTTTTGTTGACAACAGCTGGTTTATAAGCACTTCTCATTACAAGCATGGCAGGACGTTTGGCTCAATTTGCGTCAGCAAATGCATGTTAAAGTGCCTCAAACTCAGACCAGATGCAGAGATGAAGTTTGTGTGGAGCAGCATTTACTGTGAACCAAGACGCTGAAAGCACTGTGAAACATGCAGCGCGTCTTTTATTTTATTACGCACATTTTATTGAAATCACAGCCTTAAGTCCATGCAACTTGTGCATTATATTCCAAGCTTTCTGATATGAGCCACAGACCCAAACTGAAGTCACTAATCAATAAAAAACTTCTGCTCAAGTTGTAGCTCTAAAATCTCATTCGTTCACAAATTCAAAAGTCGAGCGCCTGTGTTCACGCATGCTATTAAATGGAGGATACAAGTGACTGACGTGACGTGTAGCCAAGTGCAGTGTCCCATACTCAGAAATTGTGCTCAACATTTCACCCATTCAAGCACGCACACACACACACTCACTCACTCACACACACACACACACACACACACTCTCACACACACACACACACACACACACTCTCACACACACACACACACACACACACTCTCACACACACACACACACACACACACTCTCACACACACACACACACACACACACTCACTCACACACACACTCTCTCTCTCTCACACACACACACGGAGCAGTATATGGATGTATATGGTAAATATTCACATCAAAGCTGAAGTTTACTTAGTTTTCACTATTTCATGTGTTCTGGAGGACGAGACAGGTGTGTGTTTCAGGTGCAGCGGGTCTAAACACGCACACGTGATATAGGTCCACACACGTCGGTTTGGCAGGTGAAGCTGAGCTTATCGCAGAATCTGAGAGAGGAGCGCTGAGATACAGCAGAGTGCTAATCAAATGTGAAAAACAGAAAGCCTGCACAGGGCCTGAGCAAGCGCAAACCTGCCCCGTTTAATTACGAGTGTGACGAGCAGCCGCTCAAGTGTGGTCAGACTGGAAATCACACACACACACACTAGACCTCCTTAAAGCCAGGATTTGAGAAAAAGATCTTTTAATGAGAAAGACTGGAAGACTTTCAAAGACGAGGGCAGATCATTTGAAACCAGAGAGGAGCTTTTTAGGGAAGCTGAGCCCAGATCAAACACAAGCTCTTGTTCCAGAGAATAAGCCCCGACCGCAGAACGAGAGCTGATCCCGCTCTGACCACATCTGCACAGTTATGATCTCTCTTCACTGGTTTTGATGCACATTCATCCTGAGGAACACGATCTGAGCGGCTCCAGTTTATCACAGAGCTCAGAGGAAGACGCACATCCACCGGAAGACCAGGCCAAACTTCTGCGTCCGATCTGACTTTACTGTACTCGGTAATGAAAATGAAGAGCTACCTTTCTACAAATTAAATTATCTATTGAATTTAAAACGTCTTGTCAAGGAAACTAAAGACATGCGATGCAAGGAGCTACAAAACTCATTCTTTTTTTTTCAAGGAGCTACAAAACTCATTCTTCATTCAAGATTCACATTCATGTTTGATTTTTGAAGCCCGCTGAATGATAATGGGACTGATGGCCTGCAAACACATTACAATTATAGGCAAATATTTAAATCCAGCAGCTGCAATGAGATGCATTTACCTCTAACACAATGATGATCAACCAATGCTAATTTAATAGAAATACGAACCATATACAGTAACAGCTAACTAACAGTGCCAGCAGCAGCAGCAGCATAAGTTAAGCCAGTAGAAAGTAAAGAGGTGATCATTTTTTAATAATAGTTATCACATATGGTTCCTAAGCTGCAGTGCATGCTGGTGCAATGTAAACCTGGTTGTTCTGGTCACTCCTTTTTGGAAAGTTGGGAGAATATTTTATATATTATATCCACTGCAATTAAGGTACAAAACAACTTGCGTTAGAAACCTAGTTAGAGTATTCTTGTTCAGTTCACACAATAATTGACTAAAAATCTCCATTCCATGAGCTCCAGAGCTACTTTTTTACTTTTGGTTTGCAGTTGAACAATGCTTAATACTCAGTGTTGAGTGGTTTGATCACATGACTGACTCAGAGCACCAGTAATAGTGAGGCTCGCCTTAGCAAACACCACTAATTACTGTGTGCACTAGCTAAAGGCTAAATCACACCACAGCAAAATGACAGATTTCAGATGAGCCATCATTTGTGGATGGCGTATATTCTTCATTTTAAACATTATGTGTGTTGACAACAATCCATAATACGAGGTTTATGATGACAACTCACAATAGGTGGATATAATCAAACAGTCATGGTTTAAAACCGTTACCTTTATCTGTAACTAGCCTAAAAAAAAGTGGAAAATCCAAACATGGGGCCAATCCTATCTTTCGCTCCCATGCGTGGTTTGAAGATAAGGGCCGGTGATGTGGCCCCTAAAGGGCCTGAGAGGAGATTACAGTGCTGTCGGACAGTGCCAGGATCAGTCGTGCTCCCTCTGGACCCGTGAGAATAGATAAAACAGCCAACATATCCAAAGGCTTTCTCCCAGCCAGCCTCTGTCGCAGAACACTGCTGGATCAATAGCCACGAGCTGTAACCCCTCATCACTCGCCATCACTCAATCCCAGAAATCCCGGCTTCATTTCTACAGCGCAGAAGTTTGATCCCAGCTGAGGTTTACACACTGATTAGCTTATACAATGTATAAAAACTCCTCGTGCACCTGTAACAACAGCTTTCCAGAACCAGATCATGAGGGAGCTGAAAAGAAACCCTGCAGGTCCTGGTGAGAGAGTCCAATTTACTACTTAAAGGGATAGTTCACCCAAAAATGAATATTAGCCCATTATTTACTCACCCTCAAGTCATCCTAGGTGTATATGACTTTCTTCTTTCAGACGAATCCAGTCGGTGTTATATTAAAAATGGTCTTTGATCTTTCCAGCTGTTTAATGGCAGTCAACGGGTGTTGCAGTGCATTAGTCCAAAAGAAGTGAAATAAAGCGCATCCATCCATAATAAAAAGTGTCTCACACGGCTCCGGGGGGTGAACAAAGGTCTCCTGTAGCAAATCGATGCGTTTTTGTAAGAAAAATATCCATATTCAAAATGTAATAATCACTTTAATGTAGCTTGCGCCAACAGTTGTACACAGAAGCAGCTCCGGGAGGATGACGTAAGATGTCTGCGTTGCGCATGCGCCGGTGAGTCTCGTGAAAACCAACATTTGTTTACAGGAGCAAAGGAAGCAAAGTTTCCTTACTTTAGCAAAGGAAAACCAGTCTCCTCTTGGCTTATATCGAAATCCTCCGACATTCTTCTTTACAAATCCTTCTAAGTCATGACCGTTGTTTTGTTTCGATCTCTCCGCGTGCGTCACTTCTGAGCGGCGCATGCGCAAAACCGACCTCATACGTCATCCGCCCGGAACTGCTTCTGTTTACAACAGTGAGTGAAAGCTACATTAAAGTGATTATTACGTTTTGAATATGGATATTTTTCTTACAAAAACGCATCGATTCGCTACAGGAGGCCTTTGTTCACCGCCCGGAGCCGTGTGAGACACTTTTTATTATGGATGGATGCGCTTTATTTCACTTCTTTTGGACTAATGCACTGGATCTCCCGTTGACTGCCATTAAACAGCTGGAAAGATCAAAGACCATTTTTAATATAACACCGACTGGATTCGTCTGAAAGAAGAAAGTCATATACACCTAGGATGCCTTGAGGGTGAGTAAATAATGGGCTAATTTTCTTTTTGGGTGAACTAACCCTTTAAAGGCCACAAATACTTTATACTGGTCATGAAACTATGTAGCATTTATTTATGTAGCATGCATGTATATATATATATATATATGTATATATATATACATACACACACACACATTACAAAAGTTTGGGGTTGGGAAGATTTTTTAATGTTTTACATTGTGAGTCTCTTCTGCTCACCAAGGCTGCATTTATTTATTTAGCAATATTGTGAAATATTATTTCAATTTAAAACAGCTGTTTTCTGTGTGAATATATTGTGAAATGTAATGTATTTCTGTGATGCACAGCTGTATTTTCAGCATCATTACTCCAGTCTTCAGTATCACATGATCTTCAGAAATCATTCTAATATGCTGATTTGCTGCTCGAGAAACATTTCTGATTATTATCAATGATGAAAACAGTTGTGCGGATGAATATTTTTGTGGAAACTATGATACATTTATTTGTCAGGATTCTTTGATGAACAGAAAAAAACAGAATTAATTTGAAATAGAAATCTTCAGCAACATTATGATTTTTTTGCAATTTCTTTTACAATTTTACAATGTGAAAAATGTGATTGTTTTTTTCAATTTAATATGTCCTTGCTGAATAAAAATAATAATTTATTATTATAAAACCTTTTAATTGTATTATATGTATTATAAAAAACAAATATTTTTTTCAATGCACATTTATGACTAATAAACCAGCCTCTTTATTTTTATTAACCCATGTCGCCGTTTCTTAATTCAATGTATATTAATACAAATATGAATATTCCATACATTTCTTGACAGAAAATGTTTTGCCATCATTAAATCGTGTAATGCGGGAGTTGATAAGAAGGTTACTGGCCAATTAGTGAGTAACTTTAGTAGTGAGTTTTATTTACTTGGCAGAGCCAGTTTTTACTCACACTGATGTTCAGGATCAGTTTTGGCCTCTGTTGACCAATCCTGGTTATACAGCATAGCAGAAAATGCATTATGAAACAAATAATAAATACGTCTTTGTTTCCTTTAATTGTGTGTTTTAGATCGTAAGTGGTTAGCATATTGTTTCTGAGTTTTATTTATGTCATGATGCAACAGGCTAATCTCTGCTGAAGAGCAGGATAAATGCAGCTGGTGCTGAAGGCAACTAATAATAAAACACATTCATTCACACCGGAGAATGGCTTATAGTGAGGAGCCTGTAATGCGATCACTCACTATAGGAGGCGATCGATCTTTAATGGCAGCTCTGGTGTTATATATGGGCCGCTCACGCTGAGAGACATCAGATCTACAGCCTGAACAGCTCAAACTCTCGTGTTTCTGCATCTCTGCTTCATGTGTTTGTGTGCTGGAGGAACGATCAGTTTTTACTCACACTGATGTTCAGGATCAGTTTTGGCCTCTGTTGACCAATCCTGGTTATACAGCATAGCAGAAAATGCATTATGAAACAAATAATAAATACGTCTTTGTTTCCTTTAATTGTGTGTTTTAGATCGTAAGTGGTTAGCATATTGTTTCTGAGTTTTATTTATGTCATGATGCAACAGGCTAATCTCTGCTGAAGAGCAGGATAAATGCAGCTGGTGCTGAAGGCAACTAATAATAAAACACATTCATTCACACCGGAGAATGACTTATAGTGAGGAGCCTGTAATGCGATCACTCACTATAGGAGGCGATCGATCTTTAATGGCACCTCTGGTGTTATATATGGGCCGCTCACGCTGAGAGACATCAGATCTACAGCCTGAACAGCTCAAACTCTCGTGTTTCTGCATCTCTGCTTCATGTGTTTGTGTGCTGGAGGAACGATCCAGCACAGTAAACGAGCAGATCTAAATCTAAACCAGACTGAACTAAGCTAGAAACGCTTCATTACGGCTCTTCATTAAGTTTTGTGTAGACCGAGTACTCAGTTTGAAGAAAGTCAGCTGAACAGTATAAGCAGGTATAAATGCAAATGTTCTACTGATTCATGGACAGACACTGGACCAGAAACACCATGATTTGGCTTTGATTTAACGACCAGTCACATAAATATGCAAGGACTAAAAATGCATAGCAATAACTCACACAGATATTTATAAATGTGCCGTTTCATTTCAGTCGGACAGGCAAAATAAAGACTCGAGTAGCTGTGCAGTTTGCCAGAAATAGGCAGGAGGCGTCCGTCAACTGAAGGCACACTGCCACACCATAGACTGCTCCACACACCACTACTGTAGACACGAGCTGAAGCCCTAAACACTGCACTGTGGCATTCACTATATAGGGATGAGTGAGCGACTGAGTGATTTGGATCACAGCAACAGTGTCAGTGCACAAGCTTCAAGTTTTCTTGAAGCAAAAAAAAGCTCCCAATGTGGATTTTAGATACTCAAGTTGTGAATTTGCCACGCTGACCGAAACACAGCTGCTTGCGTCGAAAGTGACTTCTGTGTGAGCTGTGCTTCATACAGCGCTGCACTACTGACAATGGATAATGGACCGTTTGTTGCACAAGAAATTGTGTGACCACACCTTTAGTCCTGTAATAATCCATATGGATATATTTATATATAACATTACGGGGAAAACTTGCTGGATTTGCCTGGATTCAGGATTAACTATTAACACTTAAAGGGATAGTTCACACAAAAATGAAAATTTGCTTATATTTACTCATCCTCAGGTCATCCGAGATGTAGGTGACCTTTTTCTTCAGTAGAACAATAAAGACGATTTTTAGCTGAAATTCCTTGATCCTTGGTGATTCATGAAAGTCAGCAGCTGCGAGAGTCAAAAAAGCATATCAAGGCAGGGCTCTACAGCGCATTTGCGACTGAAAAATACTGCGGGAGGCGAATAATCTAAACACTGGCCCCGCACACAGTATATCCACAAAAGAGAAGCCATGTACATGCTTGTGAGGAAGTTTAGGAGTTTTAAGGCTCTTGATGAAAGACACATATGTTTAACTAAGAGTCACTGTAAACACAACGCAGCTGGCTTTACACTGAACCACTGATGTGATCGTAACAACACGCAGATCCACTTCACAAAACACTTCTGAGAAAAGAGTGCATGTGTGCGACTGATTCACCGAAAGCCTTTAAACAGCGGTCCAACACGGGCTTTTCAAAAGCTGACGGCTGATATCGCCTATGGTATAAGTACATTTTAAAGACAGCAGAGATGTGCACAACACTGCTGAAGTTAACTCTTACACTACACAATATTTACTCAAAATATATTATCTGTAATTATTATCAGTAGAGTTTTGTCATCCCAGCAAAAACGGTTTTCAATCAATTAGTAATACAAATTTGTGATGATCAAGTTTGCAATAAAGCTCAATGGCCAACTCATGCTCATTATTAAAGGAAATACTCTTTTTTTTTAGCATATGCATCAGAAATTTTATGTGTTCATTAGGGCTGTCAAAATTAACATGCTAATTGAGATTATTATTATTATTTTCAGTTTAACGCGTTAAAAATATTTAAAAACAGCATCTTTTTTTTTTTTTTTTTCTGGCATCCTTTGGCTAGTGATACAGTAGACTATATGAACACGCCTTCAGGTTCGATAAGACTTCGGTACTGGTACTAATTCGCCAGTAACGCACTCTTTCACGCTTCAACTGACAAAAACACACAATTATGACAAAATGCCCATTTTTGGCGAGTGACCCCATAAACACAGTCTTAAATGAGTTAAAAAGTCCTAAATGACTGTAAAGAGTTGGGAGAAAACCGGACGCGTGTCAGATCTGCGTCAGGTTTTAAAGAGACAGTGCTGCTTTTAAAGTCATTGATGGAAATCAAAGAAGGAAAGAAAAAGAGAAATCACTCACTGCTCTGCTCGCTGATTCACTTTTGTAGAGTGAAAGATTAATCTATATTCAATTTATAGTTCATGTGAAGATTGTTTTAAGTTCACTTAAATTAAAAGTTGTTATATTTTTCAAAGTCTATTAAATTTTAAAAATAATGGATTTCAATTATACTGCAATGTTGAATGGCTTTAATTAATGGCTAAAATTGAGAGAAAATGCATTTAATAGCGACATCAGTAGCAGTACTGGTATCAATGCACATTTGACCAATTCCAAACCACATCAATCTAAATAACTACTATTCATTTTGTCTTTAATCGTTTATAAATGACATATAATTGTACATGAAGGCTGGAAGTGAAAAACGCCTTAAATTCAATTCCTTTCAATTTCTTGCAACAATGTGATGCATGACTTTACTGTTTAAATAAAAACATAATGTGTGATATTCCTTAAGAATGTTTTCATAAACTGCGTTATTACTGTTACTGTTCCTTTAAGAAGTACATTCTAGTGTACAATAGTAACACATTTAGTGCAGTGGTAGCATCTTGCTGTGTTTCTCATATTTTCATCATTCATTTAATTTATCCATTACTGAAATCAAAAAGCCCTTTCTCGCTGTACACTGAGGTACTTCAGCTGATAAACCTGGCTCTGGTGTGAGTAGATGAGTGTTTGCTGGAGTGAGGCACGTCTGACAGGTTTGTGTGGGACATCGTAACGCAGCAGAAGAACTGGATCTTTCGACTGGAAACACACAATGGCATCTTTATTACAGTGATGGTTGGAATCAGAAATGAAGGGAAGTGAATCTGAATGAGTCCATTGTGTGCGGCGTCAGGAGAAGCCTTGTGTCTGTACATTACCCGCCTCTAACCGCAGACAACAAGATCATTTACCAAACGTGAAGAAGGACGGCAGCCCTGGCTGACGGGAAAAAGACTAGTCGACGTAACAGTGGAAACAGATGAAGAACCAATGTGTTGTGTTTTCTTCAAGCACCTTTCTCTGCCCAGATCTCACGTCTGTACAATGACAACATACTGTACATGTGTTGACTTTATGTGTGGACTTTGAGCTTCAATCGATCGTTATATTCAATCTAATCCCAAATTAATTAAAAACCCACAATGTGATACATAATTTAAATTGAACTGTATGAATAATCGCCTGATGCTCACTATAGACAAAAGGGATTCAAATCAAATACAGACATTTTTTATGACAAAAAGTTCATTTTGTCCGGAATGTTTGTTTTTTTCCCACAAAAAATTTAAAAATCATTTAAATACAACATAATCGTACTTCAAATTAGGGCTGAGTGACATATAGATTAATCATGATATATTTGTAATGATTTTGCCTGTGAAATTAAATTAAGCAACACCGTTGCTTAACATCAATTGCAATGATTTTCACACACTTTTTATGTGTGTCATTAGTTGCATTTGCAATTCTTGAGTAAGACAGTGTTCAGAGTCTCATTAAAGGGGTCATATGATGCAATTTAAATTTTCGAAGCGGAGTCCAGCCCGGGGTCGTCACATGTGGTTGCCGCAAGCCCTCTGGACGCTGCTTCGTCGAATCCGCCGGCCGCGCTGTTCTCAAGCCCACCGGCTTCTGCTCACTGTAGGCCGCCGTGTGTGACGCTGTGTTATGTTGTGAAAGCGAAACTCCTTTGTTTGGTCTTCCAAAAATGGACACGACTAGAAATCAGTGGTTAAGTTGTATTTACAACACTGTTCCAGAACACTTCAACCCAAATATTCAGATGTGTGCAGCGCATTTTATGGAGGACTGTTTCCTGATCCTGGAAGAGTAGACTA
>NW_015625598.1:41480-81388 GCF_001515625.1 Sinocyclocheilus rhinocerous | reverse complement strand
ACGCGTTTCAGAAAGGCGGGGCATAGAGGAGAAACAATAATGTACAGTATGTGGAAAATAATGTGTTTTTTGAACCTTAAACCGCATAAACACGTCATTACAACAAATACACAAAATACTGTTCTTTTTAGCAGCATCATATGACCCCTTTAAAGTTGGTAGAGATTCATTTCTGCAAATCAGAAATCTTTTCTTTGCATCATCGCTTAAATATGTTCACAAAATCTCAATGCACTGCTTTTTACATTCATTAAAATGATTCTATAAATGTAATATAGACTACTGATCAAAAATCAAGGCTGCATTATTCTATCAAAAACAGTAAAATTGTGAAATATTATTACAATTTAACATAACTGATATCTATGAGAATATATATTAAAATATAACTGATTGCCGTGATCAAAGCTGATGATTTCAGCATCATTACTCCTGATCCTTCAGAAATCATTCTTGTTATGTTTAAACTGACTGAACGCTTAAGAACTCAGTTCTACACGGGAGCTTGAACGGATGCCTCTTTTTTCATATTCTCCGTCTCCATGTGTAGGTTGTACTGCTCTTCCAGTCCAGTGGGTTAAACGATGGATTTCTTCCCATCATCCACTCGGAGGGACTCGCTTGCTCCAACCCACAGGCCTGAGTACACACTCCTTCAGCGGGGGGACGGAAAATATCACCCCAAAACTGCTTCCCTACCTACGCCTTCAACAGAGGAGCGCCTGTGTGAGTCCAGCATCCAAATATTATGACAGCACTCGCTGCATCCCCACAGCAATGATGCACAAATACAGCAGTGAGGCAGGATCAACAATATCACACAGCCTAGTGTCTCGTGAGCTGGTGAGAAATGAACAGCAACTAAAGAGGAGTCTAACCTACTGAGAAAAGTCAAAAAGCTTGATTCGAAGCATCAGCTTGACAACATGATGCACACAATATCAGTGGTGGCATGTGGTGAGGTTTTATGTCTTAAAGTCCAGTGTAGATTCATGTTTCATTGAATCTTTACACGGCTACCAGGACAAGTAGGATCTTTATCTCTTACACTATCAACAAATTGCCATTACTACAGTATATATGAACACACTATTTTTTACATTTATACAGAGCTACTTTAAATTACTGCTTATAACAAAGTTTGTATAACATGGGTGGTGTACAACACTCGCATATAAATGGTAAACCACAGACAACAGCTCTGATCGTGCCGTTTCAGACTTCGATATAGAGTGTGCTGTTTCTCGACTTGAAGGCAGACCAAAGAACCATTTCAAACAACGGGTACGTTCTCTCAACCTTTTTTTTGCTTTGTAATATTCATTATATATATTTAACTTGTATAATATTTGTAATATAATTGGCTGACAATTAAGCTACTGCAATGCATGTCTATAATTTCTATTCATAATATGAGTGTAATTATTACTTTGTTTCTTTATTGATGATGTATAAATCTCAATTTCCAAAAATTGACACTTAAGACTGGTTTTGTGGTCCAGGGTCACATATAATACATAACCTTAATACAAACACAATCTCAATTCATCTGTCAAGTAATTGTGCAGCTCTATAAGTTCTCTGAAAGTCACGGGTCTGGAATCATTCCGGAAAGAAAAGATGGAAGTCTACTGCGGAAATGGGCTGTGAATGTTGACGCTTGATTATCAGGTCTAAACATGCTTAAAAAGTCATTCCTTCAGACTTTAAGCCTAACTGAACCTCCGTGAATATTCAAGCGGCTTTCACTAGAGGTTTTGACGAACACCGGCAGTTTAAAAAGTTGTATTTTTTGTTTTATAGACGTTTAATTGATTTGTTCTACACATAAACTATCGACTGATGCGAGTCTGTTTGAAGCCCTATCATGGTTAACTTCATGATCTAAGCACAGAACAGCTTTCCTGAAGCTCATCAGCTGATTGGATGATGTTGTTTATGTCCACTGACTTTCACAAGAGCACATTATTATGCAATTTCACTCATATTGTGCTCTTATAGCAAAATCAAGCATGCTGAAAGCAGCATATAAATGAATAGAGGGCAAAACAGGGTGCTGAAACAAGTCATTTCCCCCCATTTTTTCATCAAATGGTCAGTGGAAGGAAGTGCTTAAACTTCAGAACCAAATTATCACATGAGCCCTTAATTTCTATGCATCTGCAACCCTATTACCAAAATTATGGTAAATTCTAAATACAGTTTATTTTGAGTGATAAAAAAAAAACGCATCAATAGAGTTAAATGTTACTAAAAAAAGTTAATAATTTGAAAAAAGCTGCTCCTCAAAAATGGACTGAATATTTATTTATTCATTATGATGTTCCTGTATGATTTTAAGCGTTTTGATATATTTTAAGATTCATTCAAGAGCCTTTGCGTGGGGTGGTGGTTGTTGTACAAGATATTTCACGGGTTTAAAATGTTTTATGCTAGATTCATTTTAAAACATATCAAACTGTTCTCACGTAAACAATATATTATTTCTGTCTCTAAGCTTAAAAAAACTCATGGGACGCCAAAGTGCACCATATTCATGGAAAATGTCAAAGAAAATAGACACATTTCAAAGCGTCGAGTTGCAAGCCGTTTCCCCAGAAAACATCCCACTGAATCAAACAGTCCAGAAGTAATGAGAGACGTGTCTTTCCCCACACTAATGACACACAAAACCACCACTTCCAAACTAGAAGTGGTGCATTTCCATTCATTTCACAGTTTGACATCAATCCTGAAGCTGAAATTAAAAATACAAGACGTCAACATGGGAATATTAAGCGTCTGACTGCGGATCCAAGTGAAATGAATCTGAAGGCTTCAGACAATAAGTGTGGGCAAATGCAGGACCACATATCCTCTCATTTTGGGTTGGACTGCGTTTGCGTCTCTAAACCGCTCTGGAGAGCAGAGGACTGCTGATGTGGGACTTTCCCACAGTTTCAAACTGGCTGTGTTTGTCACTGGAGAGTCCCGGCGAGGGACCGTTCCCAGAATCAAAACCCTGCTCCTGGGTACGTTTGACTCGATGGGGTAGAGAGACTGAGATCGGAGCAAACTGATGAAAACTGTTCCTGGATCAGGAGCGTGTGGAGATATTTCTGGGACACATGATCTCCAGAGCAAGTCGAAGTGAAGTTTGGGACGGGAGCCAGGAACAGCAAGAACTGACTGCATTATGGCTATTTAACTTAGCTATTATAACTTCTTGAGCGGGAAGAATTACAAATGTAGTATTTGGGTTGGAGCAGTTTTCTCAATGACGTTTGTGTTGCAATCATTAAAGTTTTATATATGCTGATTTAGTCTAAGATTAGGATTTCATGGTCCTCTGCAAGATTTGGGGAATATTAAGACATCAATAAATACATACAGTGCGTGCATAATTATTAGCCACGTTGATATTCTGATCATATTTTTTTTTCCAAAAAACATTTTACCAATTCCAAACCACATCAATCTAAATAACTACTATTAATTTAGTCTTTAATCATTTGTAAATGATATATAATTATTCATGAAGGCTAGAAGTGAAAAACGCCTTATATTCAGGTGTGCATAATTATTAAGCAGGTTTTCTTTAAAAGATAAAATGAGGCAAAAAAAAGAGATTTAACTCAGACTAAAAGTCAAAAATGGTTAAATGGCCATGAGAAGGATGCAATACTAATGCAATACTAGAATTTGCAAAGTTAAGGCATGACCATTGGAGAGCGAAATGCTCAGTGGGTCAGCAGGGTCAGGAGAAAGGAAAACTTGAAATCGCATCATATGACCCCTTTAAGAATTAAGGTGAAGAATTAGGTGTGAAACCATCAGGAAGCCTTTAGGCTCCAGTGCCTAAAATATTATATTGTCAGCTCTGTTAGGAATCGCTGTTGTTCCTCTATTGTAAATCGCTTTGGATAAAAGTGTCTACTAAAAGCATAAACTTCATCAGAAACCTTTATGAATTTGCAAAGATATTGACTGATGTAGCTGCAACATATTCATGAACGTACAGACAGATATTAAATAATAATGATCAGATAAGCCAGTCTGAGGCTTGACTGGCCATGTTTGATGTGAGTTTTGTCCGGTGGGCTCTGGATCGTGTCGTGTGTGTTCACCATATGTCAGGTCAACAGCCTTCGTGGCCGACAGAAACTCAATGCTTCAATAGAGATCCTCTTTTTCTTTTTAAAATGATCAGCCTGATCATATTTCCTCAATGTGCCGTAAGCTTTAGTGTCTGAGCTGATAGTGAACAGATCATTCATCATTCACTCATCTCTGAACAATCTTGTGTGGACTAGCGGTTACAGGACTTAAAGGCCGTTTCATCTATAACCATCTGTGCATAGTATATTTCCAAGTGTACATGTGCAAGTGGATCTGATCAATTAATAATGAATGCACACAGCTTTTGTCACCGGATGGCACAGGCCAAAAGAACAGTTTTTTTTGACCTGACAGTAATCATGAACTTGTCAGTAATCGTTGGCTCTGATCTGAATGTGACTGTGAGCACACACAGGGTGATGCAGATGATGAGTCTAACCTCAGCTGCCTGAGTCTCCTGATGGAGTAAAGTCAAGCCCGTCAGATCCTCCAGGAAGGAATGGGATGAGTTAAAGACCTTCGCGAGGAACTGGAAACCTTCTCGCTCGTAATTGTCAAGAACCTGTCAAAAACAAAAACAAAAAAGTGTAATTAAGTCTTCAAACTGGCACCACAATATCAGTGACATCAAAGTAGGGGTGTGTGATATAATATTGACAAAAAATGACACCTCAACATTTTTTGGATAACAATAATTAAACAATATTTTGCAGAGTGAGTTTTGTGCTGGTACCTTGGCTCGTTTAGGAATGTCGTGGCAAAATAAATATGACACTAAAACCACCAGTAGGTGGCGGCATGTCCCTTTAATGAGTCATTCACTGAATCATTAATACAAACGATTTATTCAAAACTGCTGATTCATTTAGAAACGAAGCAAGTGAATTATGTCTTTACAAACGGATTACTGAATCATTGGCTCAAATGATTAATTCAAAAACAGATTCATTCAGGAACGAAACGCTGCAGTGTTGCTCTCAGATGCACAAATGTTCTGATCCGGCTTTGTTTGGAACTATTTTCGTTGGCGAAACAAAAAGAACAGACAACGTTGAGTCTAAAATGTAACTCACTCAATATTAACTTCTTGTTTGTTGAACCGTTGTATACAATCAATATCACACTTTTGCGATCACGCTCACGTGCCGATATTCAGGAAAATGGCACTCTTGCATGTATTACTTCACTATATCATATCTTATAAAACCAAAAACCTATACAGGGATATTATTTGCTTTCGTAACTTGAATTAGATGGACATTTTTACTGCATTAATAGGCTTCATTACGCAGTCAATACTTTTTGACTTTTTTTGCAAATTGAATGACTTGACAATGTCAGCTCGCATATTGTTAAAACAACGATTACGATATTATCGTAGATGATAAATATCGCACACCCCTACATCAAAGTGACTCAGGGTTTCAGTTCATTAAAATAACACATGGACCAAAAGGTGTTGATCTGGAAGCTCCGACTCTGCTGAAAACACACAACATCCATTAAACTCAATGCTATATCGTCTAGAACAGTGTTTCCCAACCCTGTTCCTGGAGGAACCCCAACAATACACCTTTTGGATGTCTCTCTTATCTGACCGATCTTTTTTAGGTGCTGGAGTCTCTGCTAATGAGCTGATGAGATGATTCAGATGTGTTTGATTGGGAAGAGTTTGAAAATGTGTAGTCTTGGGGTGCCTCCAGAAACAGGGCTGGGAAACATTGGTCTAAAGTCCTCACAGACCAGGAGTGTCCAGTCCTGTTCCCGGAGGGCCAGCTCCAGCCCCAATTAAACACGCCTGAACCAGCCAATCAAGGTCTTCGGGATGACTAGAAGCTTCCAGGAAGTTGTGTTTAAGATTGAAGGAAGTGGCCCTCCAGGAGCAGGATTGGACACCCCTGTCATAGTCCTATTCAACATCCACAGATGTGAAATACGGATGTGCCGTAATATCTGAGAAGCTCGTATCTGCTAACACAGCAGGCTTGTTGGCCAGTGCACATTTTGGAACTATTTTCGTTGGCGAAACAAAAAGAACAGACAACGTTGAGTCTAAAATGTAACTCACTCAATATTAACTTCTTGTTTGTTGAACCGTTGTATACAATCAATATCACACTTTTGCGATCACGCTCACGTGCCGATATTCAGGAAAATGGCACTCTTGCATGTATTACTTCACTATATCATATCTTATAAAACCAAAAACCTATACAGGGATATTATTTGCTTTCGTAACTTGAATTAGATGGACATTTTTACTGCATTAATAGGCTTCATTACGCAGTCAATACTTTTTGACTTTTTTTGCAAATTGAATGACTTGACAATGTCAGCTCGCATATTGTTAAAACAACGATTACGATATTATCGTAGATGATAAATATCGCACACCCCTACATCAAAGTGACTCAGGGTTTCAGTTCATTAAAATAACACATGGACCAAAAGGTGTTGATCTGGAAGCTCCGACTCTGCTGAAAACACACAACATCCATTAAACTCAATGCTATATCGTCTAGAACAGTGTTTCCCAACCCTGTTCCTGGAGGAACCCCAACAATACACCTTTTGGATGTCTCTCTTATCTGACCGATCTTTTTTAGGTGCTGGAGTCTCTGCTAATGAGCTGATGAGATGATTCAGATGTGTTTGATTGGGAAGAGTTTGAAAATGTGTAGTCTTGGGGTGCCTCCAGAAACAGGGCTGGGAAACATTGGTCTAAAGTCCTCACAGACCAGGAGTGTCCAGTCCTGTTCCCGGAGGGCCAGCTCCAGCCCCAATTAAACACGCCTGAACCAGCCAATCAAGGTCTTCGGGATGACTAGAAGCTTCCAGGAAGTTGTGTTTAAGATTGAAGGAAGTGGCCCTCCAGGAGCAGGATTGGACGCCCCTGTCATAGTCCTATTCAACATCCACAGATGTGAAATACGGATGTGCCGTAATATCTGAGAAGCTCGTATCTGCTAATACAGCAGGCTTGTTGGCCAGTGCACATCCGAACACAATCTCAAACTGCGTTGACATGGCACTGTTCCCCGTGCACAAAGGGAGGCCAGGCAGGAGAGGCAGACATCTGGCACCACTGTCCGTTGGGCTGAGAGCACTCAGGCAGCATCTCAGTGACGCTCCTCAGACAGACAGCCCTCCACAATCACACTGGCTCCTTTCACGCAGCTCGTTCTCAGAGGAGATTGAGTTTCTGCCGGGGGCTGATGAATGGGCGGCACTGTTGGGTTGAAGGGGAGAGTGACGTCTGCTTTCAATGAACTGAACATGGATGACTTGACTGACGGAGAGGGTTAGAGAACAGGCGAGAGCAGATTGGGGCTCATCTGTCCAAACTCCATGAACTCGGGCGGTTCTTTTATACTCACAAAAACCAGCTATTTTACCACTAAAGTGGGTGCATTATTGAAAAACGCATCATGTCGATTCACTCTAACATTCACAACTCAGATTTGTCACTTCAGCCCATCCAGAGCTGGAGCCTCAATGGCGACGGCAGCACACAGAGGCGATACCGAGAGAGATGGAGATGTGTAGTGACCTTTCGCATGGCCCACCGTTCATCGGCCACACTGAGGGGGTGGACAGGCGATAACCCACTGTTTGTTTCTGATTTGTTGTGTTTTGCTTTCAGAACAATACTTGATATAAATATGAGGTTGTTTGTGGTTTTCAACCTAGGATACAGAGTCCCTGACGTCCCACACACAAACCACTCATAACTACATCATTAAGGGATAAAATGCACTTGGGTTACTACCACATGACCCATAAGTCAAAGAGATGACAGCACCAGTGTGAATAATGTAGTAAGGAGTAAAACAGTAAGGCAATCGATGCATGATTGATTCATATCATGGGGACACCATAAATGTGATCCACAGCACACTCCATTTAATCAAACTAAACTTCATAAACATCTAGTTCAGAAATTGTGGTTATGACATCATGACCATAAGCTCCATAACATATGACCACCCATACTGACACATTACAGATGCACAATATTCGGCAACTTGTCAGGGGGGTTGTTCTGCATCGTAAAGGTACAGTAGCAAAAACATCCTGTTTAATTCTACATGTGCGGTCATATTTTTTCTAACCACATGTACTCTGTAAACTCAGCTCGCAAGGGCCTTGAATGTTCTTGCACTAATTGGTTAGTTTACGAGGTGACGGCATTGTTTCACAAGTCGAAAAAGCAACGGAACAACCAACTACTGGAGACGCAACAACAAAAGTTGCCTGCATTGACAACATGCATTGGCTTTAGACATATGCTTTGTTAGAGCTGGTTGGCATGATGGTATATACAGTATTGTGACGATGGTATAAAGTGTCTATCGTTTGAGATTTTGCTATATTGTTTATTTCGCCATATGCAAATATATCCGTGTAGCACAGTACTACTTAAAAGTGATATACATGTAAGAGTGATAAAGAAACATGCATGAATGAGAAAGTAAAGAGTGGGACTTGTTGGATCTTAAACATCAAACAATGTTATTAAGTGCAGTGAAAATTAACTCAACTGACATAAACCCGAAGCGCGCACAGAGAAAGCAGTCTCTCTCAGACAGCATGTGATCACACATTCGGTTCTCTTTCACGTCTTACTGTGCTTGAATGGTCAAAAACACACACAGTTATGTCAAAATGCCGTCGAGTAATCATGTGAACACAGTCGGTTGTGTCTTAAGGCCGTTCCACATTGAGCATGATGCGAAAAAGCAAGGCGAATCGCCGACGAACAGTGCGAAACGATTGTTCACCTTCTGCTAATTCACACCTGCACGCTAGGTGGCGCCGACCAGCAATGCATTTTTTCTCAGATATGTATCTCATATATGGATTTAACATCGTCCACTGCTCAATATACAGTATTAAATTAATATAGCTAAATAAAGTTTGGTTCTACGCCAGAAACACAAACTATCTATAATGCTTACAAGAAAACATCTTAAAATATAAATAGAAGTACAATTAGCATCAAGCCACATTTGAAAATTTGTGTAATTATTAATGTATTTGCTTAAAACCCACTTTAGACCATCATCGAGTGCTTGTAATAACTCCCGATTGTGATCTATAGTTGATTTTGATTCTAGGCAGACATGCACTCTTTGTTTAATAACACCACCAATAACACCTGCTTATTGTCATAAACATCCTTTATTGTTATAAAAATACCATGAGCTGTAAACAAAACACATACAGAAATATATCGTCATAATCATGTCTACTTGCTTTCATATTTCATGTGTAGAAATATGTTTCCCTCGATTTTATTAATACGGAAGATCTAGAGTGAACGCGCTCTGATTCACAACACTCGCGCACGTGGAAGAAAACGGACACTCCAGATCACATAATTCAGTGGATAATTGATAGAAATTATATTAAGAACATGTGAGAATAAATCTGTTCTCCGATACCAAAGATAACAAAAACTCGTCATCCACTGTCTTCTCTCTCGGGATACTCTTCTTCTGTGTAACACTCGCGCACGTGGAAGAAAACGGACACTCCAGATCACATAATTCAGTGGATAATTGATAGAAATTATATTAAGAACATGTGAGAATAAATCTGTTCTCAGATACCAAAGATAACAAAAACTCGTCATCCACTCTCTTCTCTCTCGGGATACTCTTCTTCTGTGTTACAGTAGTTTAAACTGGTTTTCGAAACAGCGCCACCACTCTTGACTTTTTGTGCAAGAGCAGCTGCTCCGGTCACGTGATGTAATGCTCAAATCTTATTGGTAATCTATTGTTTTATTCCAGCGCGTCATCGCGTCCGATATTCGTTTCACTTTTTCGCGCTCAGTGTGGAAAGGCCTTTAATGTGAATAGTTGGGTGAAAACTGTGTATCAGTATATTGGATCGGTGCAGTCAGTTTTAAAGGGACAGCAGTCTAATTTACCTGCTGCTGTCTGTCATTAATGTTAATCAAACAACAGAAGACAGAGAAAATCACTCACTGCTCTTGACTGAATCACTTTCGGATCTTTAATAAGAATCAATTCTTATATGATTTATACAGTGAAGACTACACTTGACTATTCAATTCCTGTAGTATTTCTTATTACATTTTTAATAAACCTACTGTGGCTAAAAAAAGTTTAATTTGTATGTTTGTTCTATCGTATTTGTCCTATTGTTTGTAATTTGCTTAAAAAGTTTAATAACAAAAATAAGATAAAATAACAAATAGCTATATCGAGATATATATTGTTAGCGTGAAATAATATATTGGTCATATCGCTCACCCTTATGCTTAGTGTTTGTGTTAAAACTGAAGTATACTTTGGGTTTAAGAGTTAGAGAAGGTGGAAAATGGTCATGAAAACTCAATCATTACTGTTTTTGAGGCAGGACAACTAGACTGACATTATAAGAGGACCTCAGGGAAGAAAGAAAATAACTAAAAATGTTGCAAAAGTAGATAACATGACCACTTTGAAGTACAAATGCCAACAGAGACCTCAAGGACATTACGTACTTGCTCTCTGGCCAGAAAATGTTGAGGCTGACTGTCAAACAAATGTCATTGCTGTAAAAAAATTTTTTGGTGTCTAAACTTTTGAAATTCTAACAGAATCTACAGAGTAAAGCAGATGACTGAGGAAGAGCTTTTATACAGACATAAACTCCAAAAGCACATCATTTTCTCTGTCAAAGTAAACTTATTTATCTTGTATGAACAAACATCGCACTGTATCATGTGTATCATAACTTGCTTTCTTGCCTAGCAACATAACAGCAGCCAAACAAGATTTAATTGTGTTTTCCAGGAGTGGACCTCCTTAAATTGGAGCCTTTGACTTATGAAGCCCATTAAATCACTGACGCCGTGTGTGTGTGTTTGTGTGTGTGTGGTGTGAGAGAGAGTTTTGGAGGGCGAGCAGCACATCTGGTTTACATACAGCGGCGCTCTCCGCCAGCTCCACCCAATGCTTCTTGTAACTTCCCCTGTAACTGTTTGAAGAGATGGTGGAGGTTTTCGCTCAGATGGCTGAACTAACTGTGCCGTCGCCATGTCTGCCAGTGGCGCACATCTGACTGCTCCTCACGTGAGCTCACAGCTTTACACTTTAATGCCCCAATGAAACAATACAGAAAAAACTGACCATGCTTGGCTGAACAATAGCTGTACGAGACCTTGAGTGTATCTGTTGTGTAAACGGTTGCCAGGGTGTTTTGAGGGACATTTACTAATGCATTGCTTTATGGTTGCTAGGGAGTTTTGGGTGTTTTCTTCCTCTCAAAGGGAGTCCCTCCTCGAGTCTCTGTGATCGTCTGGTCTGTAGATACAGTACAGTACGTCTGTGGGATTTTTTCATCTGTTTCATCATCCAACAAGTGAAAATCATGTGTCTGATTATTTCACTACAAGCTGCATGACTTTATTAATTTCAACAGCACAACGCTGCAGGACGAGTTAAAAGTTACTTTGAAAGGTAATGCATTACAATATTGCTTTCCTCCCTTAAAAAGTAACTAATTGTATTACTTTTTATGGAAAGTAATGTGTTATGTTACTTATGCGTTACTTTTTCTCATCTGGGCTGGGCTTGCTTGTTTGTTTTCAATATAAAAAGCTACATTTTTGGCAAATGTAAAAGCCCTTTCACACCAGAAGTGAAATGAAGAAGCCTCATGCTGAAGGAAATGTCAATTCACATCTGTACAATATGTACAGACCTTGTTGAGATATGTTATGTATAATGTCATTTTAGCTAATTAGTATGGTTGAATTGGATCATCGAAATACATAAAGAATATTTGAATATTTGAGTAATACATTTTTTTCAACTAAGAAAGGGAATGTCATATATGCTGTAACATTAATCAAACACTAACCAAAGAACCATTTCTAATGGAGGAACCAATGATTTATCTTTTGAAGGCTTTGTATACATCCAAGTCAATATTTAATGATTTGTTGATTCTTTGGAAGCATTAACAAATGTGCTATACAGCACAGAAATTTTACATTTAGCACTGGGATTTTTAAGTACCATTTCTTCTAATCTGCTTAGGGTAGGACATTGACATGAATGAGTCTTAGATCGTATAAAATTACAGATCTGAAGATACTAAAGAAAGTGTGACTGGGGAATTTTGCGTCTTTCTTTTAGGGTTTCAAAGGACATCGGAATATTATCTACATAAAGATCTGCAATCTTCTCTAAGCCATTGTGAAACCACAAGTTAAAGCCTGATTCTGGAACAAACAATGCATTCCCCCAAATGGGTGAGAACTGAGATAATACTGTTGTGTCTCCCAGCTCAGCCTGTGACTCATGCCATATTAAAATAATGGTTTTTGCAAATGGTTTAGATGTGTTTTGGTTGAGTCTCTTCAAGGAATCAGAATATAAATATGTGTCAAGACTCAAATCTCCTGTACCTTTTCTTTCTGAACCCATGAAATATGAGGTGAGCCAGTAAACCAGAAACATGCTGATCTCAGCTGAGCTGCCTTAAAATATCAGAAAAGATTAGGGAGTCACAGCCCACCTCTTTCATATGGAAGATAAGAAGTGATAGGCGAAGCCTGGAGCCTTCTTCATAATTTGAAAAAAGAAGGAAGGAGGAAGAGTTAGGAGTATTGACTGAAACAAATAACAATTTGAGGAGTATATTCATTTTAATGGCGTTCACCCCTTCTGATAGTAGTAAGAGGGAGAAACATCCATCTAATCTAACTGTCGTTTACTTGAGTTATCAGGGGGTATGTTTGGCTGGAATCAGATTTTTTTTACTAGTGGAGTAACTTTGATTCCCAAATATATGAACCCATCTATAGAGGTTTCAGTCTCTCCTGTTCATTAAGAAAAAGTATAGATGACTTTGAATGAATAACCTGAAAATATTCCAAATTCATTAATCATATTATTAGGATTGGGTACTGAATCTTTAAGTTTCATTAAATAATAACTTTAAATTAGTTCTTATCGTGATTGCCAGGGCTTCCAGGCAATGAGCCTCCAATCCAGGGGCTAAAACCTTGGCTGTAATCTTGGCATCGGAGTTTGTTAAAGAAGTTGTTCTGTATGATTCACATCTGTCCTGGGGCTTATCAGGTTTGAGAATGAGTGTTATTAACGCAGCTCTAAGAGAAGGGGAAGACTCTTCATACATTTCTAATAGAGGAGCCGATGGTTTATCTTTGAAGGCTTTGAATATATCAATTGGTGTTCCATCTGGTCCAGCTGTCTTCATATTCACAATAGCATTTCAAGCTTCTTCACTAGTTAGGGGTTCCTCCAGGTGTCTTTTGCTTCACTGATTATCGAAGCGATCCTAAGATTATCTACAAATAAGGTTTGCTCCATACTCAGTCCTGCAGATTCTGCAGTCTATTACAATCTGATAAATTCAGTAAAAGTGCCATTAATCCCCACTGGATCTGACGCCAGATTACCAGCTGCTGTGTAAATATTATTCACTGCTTTACTTGATTATAATTGTTTAATCTGCCGTGCTAAACGTCTGCCTGACTTCTCTCCATTCTCGTAAAATGTTTGTTTGAGACGGATTAAACTGGCTTCAGCTTTTGCTTATACTGCGCTCTTAAAATGAGCAGCTCTTGTTTAAGTGGGCTCAGATTTGACTGATCTGTGTATATATATTCAAATTCTTTCATATAAATGTTGTCATTCCAATTTCATTTTTTTTTTTACTTGTGTAGCTTATCATTTGACCCCTGACATGGCTTTGAAAGCTTCCCATCTTACAGATGCTGATGTTTCTTTCAAGTTAGTTTTAAAGCATAAATCAATATGAATTCCATACATTTTGAATCTTGAAGCCATCTAGGGTGTAACCTCCATCTGCGAGGCCCCTTAATAATTTTTGACACATTATATATAAGTTTTACTGGGCCATGATCAGAGATCACAATAGACTCATAGGAGCTATCAAAAATCTGACAGAACAATGTATTTGAAATCAAAAAGTAGTCTATTCGTGAATGTGATTTTAGTGATGAACTATAGCATGGATATTCAGTTTGGTTGGGATATTTTCTCCTCCATGTATCACATAAAACAAGTTCCTCTATAAAACTATGAAGTTTTTTCCAGCTCTGCATGTGAGCCATGCCTTTACTATTGTACCAATCTAAACATGGGTTTAACGTTATATTAAAATCTCCTCCTATGATTAAATAGCCAGGTTGGGAGGCCAAGTCTAAGACTGTGAGAATTGGGCCCAAATACATGTACAAGGGTTAAAGTGTTATCTATAAGAGAGCCTTGTACAATTTAATATCCGCCTGACTTATCTGAAATCTCCTTTAATATTTTAAATGGAATGGCTTTATGAATCAGAACCATTACGAGTTAAACTGTTAACTGTCACATTACATGTCCGAGTTAATCCATAGGTTAATTACCTTAAATATGATACCAGCATTGAGAAATAAAACTGCATGACTTTGAGCCAGTTAGTTAAGATGTTCTCATGGCTCTCCTGACACTTCTGTGATCTCCTCGACACGCTTCTGTTCATCCCTGCCGTCTCACAGATCCTCCGCAGGACTTACGCAGGAAGCTCAGTTTGGCTGGATACACAAATCTGTATGAATGTTCAGTGACTGGAGACGCTTCTTCACATCCTCCAATTGCTTTTGATGTTTGAGAAGTCTGGGAAAAGCATCACCTTGTGTTCCTGATACTTCACCATCCCCATCTCTCTGGCAGCCTGCATCACTCTCCGTCGATCACGGACGTGGAGAAATTTCAGGATCAGGCAGGTTGACTAATGGGAGATTGCAGAGGCGGCTGTGGTTCTCTACTGCCGGGTTCAGACTACACAATATTTTTGTCGGTCACGATAGTCACTGTGTCAGATTACATGATTTTGACTCCTAAAATCTTGTCGTGTCTTGGACAAGAAACATGTCAGACTACACGGTGCTTCCCGACCAATCATCGCGTGCCGTCTTTAAAGACGCGCGTGATGTCATCGAGAAGGCGGAACTAGCGACTGACTTCTGAAAACAAGAGTGTAAACATTGCTGAAGCGCTTCCGCTATAGTTCGCCAGCATTTTTCTTTCTTTGTTCTGTCGTGGTAGTCCCTCGATGACACATCATACAGGCAGGAGTGCTGTTGCCACAGCCCCACGAACCTTTCCTCCATCTCATAATTCCACCTAGCAGCACCATCATCTCTCTTTCGTTTCGCCATATTTGAAACCTGTGTATGAAAGAGCTTCTGTGCTGCTATTGGTCAACGTCACCAATGTGACAGAACTCATCGTAGACGACGGAAAAAAAATTAAACATGCTAGTCTTTCTGTCGTGATGTCGTGAAGCATCGCAGACGCGGAATCGGTTGTCGTCCACTATGACACACTACACGTGCTGAAATGATGGAATCTTGCGTCCCGACGCCCATTGTCGTTTACGAATCCCCACGACACCCTACGTCAAGCAAATCGTGGCAAAATCGGGCTAAAATCGTGTAGTCTGAACCGGGCATAAGTCATCCAGATCCGAGCTGAGCGTTATTATTCGACTTTCCAGAACATTCACTGTTTTCTATCATTCTTTCACATTATCCTCAGTCTCACTAATTCGGTGTTCAGCTTCTGATAGTCTGCGCCCAAATTCGGAAATGTTGCTTTTTTTAATCTCTTGAATAGCATTCAGGACACCTTCGAATTCGGAAGAGAAACAGTTGTTCATGTCTGCGAGAGCCTTCGTCACGTTAGCATCACCCGATAGCTATTATTGCAGACTTGCTACATATTCTGAGTTTGCATTTCACTCTTTTATTGATTTTGAGGAATGCTGAATCTGTTTTTGTGCGTGTGAGATGAGTAAATGCATGTTCTCATTTACTCTAGATCTACAGTAGCATCATGTTCATGATTTCTCTCAACACGCGGACAGGAGAGCAGTCAGTCAATACATGGGAAAACAAGTCAAGTCATCTTTATTTGTACAGAGCTTTATACAATACTGGTTGTGTCAAACAAAGCACCTGGCGTTACTTATTTGAAAAAGTAACACAGATACATTCTTTACTAAATTAAAAAGTAATGTGTTCCTTTACTAGTTACTTGAAAAAGTAATCGGATTACGTAACTCTCGTTACTTGTAATGCGTTACCCCCAACACTGATGTTTAATACATTTAAACCAAAATGAGCAAAAGTAAAAGTGACGCTTGTTTACCTTAGCAAACACTGCTATTAACGTCATTAATAAAAAGTTTAAAAACGAAGGATAATAAAAAGTTATCAGAAAGAATTAGCAAATATATCGTAAAGAACTTTGAAGAACTAATTTCTTGAAGAACTGTGTGAGTGTTTATGTTATATATGCTATAATGGGATTTTATGGGACGCTATAAGCCATAAAGCGGCGACGTCGTGAATCCTGTCATTTGTGTTTCAAAGCATCTTCTGGAGGTGTAAGGTCCTCACATCTGCTCGAGTGTTTTATTTCAAAGGGACATTGTTTCAGTCTGTCTTCAGCACGGACAAAACACTACGTCTCCAAATTTACAAGCACTGGTCTGTCGAGGACTCGAGTGTTTGGTTTCCATGGTTTCACACACACACACACACACACACACACACACACACACACACACAGCTGATGGAGGCCAACATCACTGACACACAACTGGAGCTCTGCACGCCGACTGATTACTGCCTGACGAAGAGCACATATCAGCTCAGCTACTGTTACTATAAAACACAACACCATGACTGAACACATTCAACACTTCCTGCTCCTTAAAGAACATCATCAACATTTTGAGATTCATAGAAATGTAGTAATGCAGTGATTCACTAGATCCACTCTATCTATCTATCCATCCATCCATCCATCCATCCATCCATCCATCCATCCATCCATCCATCCATCCATCCATCCATCCATCCATCCATCCATCCATCCATCCATCCATCCATCCATCCATCCATCCATCCATCCATCCATCCATCCATCCATCCATCCATCCATCCATCCATCCATCCATCCATCCATCCATCCATCCATCCATCCATCCATCCATCCATCCATCCATCCATCCATCCATCCATCCATCCATCCATCCATCCATCCATCCATCCATCCATCCATCCATCCATCCATCCATCCATCCATCCATCCATCCATCCATCCATCCATCCATCCATCCATCCATCCATCCATCCATCCATCCATCCATCCATCCATCCATCCATCCATCCATCCATCCATCCATCCATCCATCCATCCATCCATCCATCCATCCATCCATCCATCCATCCATCCATCCATCCATCCATCCATCCATCCATCCATCCATCCATCCATCCATCCATCCATCCATCCATCCATCCATCCATCCATCCATCCATCCATCCATCCATCCATCCATCATTCCCCCGGAACTGCTTCCGTTTACAACAGTGAGCGCAAGCTAGATTCAAGTGATTATTACGTTTTGAATATGGATATTTTTCTTACAAAAACGCATTGATTCGCTACAGGAGGCCTTTGTTCACCCCCCGGAGCCGTGTGAGGCACTTTATTTAATGGAAAGGTGCTTTTTATTTCACGTCTTTAGGACAGAAGCAATGCAACACCCGCTGACTGCAACGATAGAGCTTGAAAGATCAAAGACAATTTTTAATATAACTCTGACTGGATTTGTCTGAAAGAAGAAAGTCATATACACCTAGGATGCATCGGGGGTGAGTAAAATGCAGCCTAATTTTTATTTTTGGGTGAACTAACCCTTTAATCTTATTTTACGTTTCACACTGCTCATACTTTACCTGGAGTTAACGATTAATCCTGGTTATTCATAACTTGACGTGTCACACTGTACATTCCTAAACCCTGGGTTACTGTTATTATTTGCATGCTTGCAGTGTCAACAGTCATAACTAGATAAACACACAACCACATTTGGTTTCTGACCATTGAAAATGGGCAGGATTCAACCATTTGGATATGGAGCTGCACTGAGATCTCGATATCTCTGGGTTTGAACCATAAAGGGCCTTAAAAATGAAGATTACAAACAAAAAGGATATTAAGATAACTTTAATACCTCTTGAGTTACAGGCATGCACACTTAAGAAAAATATACTTTTTTGGCACTCAGAAAGGTATGTTTAATGCATTTGTTTTGACGGAGGGAAATAATATACATTCCTAGTTTCAATATTATTTGTTCTTTAAACATTCCTCTTTAAAATAAAAATGATCATCTCTGTGAGAAGTGACCCACATTTGGTTTTTGACCACTGAAAATGTGTACAATTTAACAATTTACTCTTGGAGCCACATTGACATCCTAATATCTCTGAAACTGAACCATACAGGGGCCAAAAAAATGGAGATACTAAGAGAAAAGTTTAAGAACTAAAATATAATATGACACTAAGATATATTTAATACTTCTTGTATGCAAACATGCAAACTTTGAAAAAAAAAATATATATATATATACTGGAAAGCGCTTTTTCCCAACTGTCATCATTGGCATATAATTCAACAAATATTGCTTCCATCCATCCATCAATCATCCATCCATCCATCCATCCATCCATCCATCAGTCATCCATCCATCCATCCATCCATCCATCAATCATCCATCCATCCATCATCCATCCATCTCACCTGAGATTTTAGGCCATTTTTCCACAGAGATTGGTAGCTCTATTAGTAAAATCTGTTGACTTAAGCAATCTTTGTTGGATTATTTAACAGTGGTTACAGTTCAAAATTGTTAAAAAGCAGTTTTTGAGTATTTCTCTCCAAAGTTTGCATGTCTGTAACTCAAGAAGTATTCAAAATACCTAAATGCCCTTTTAGATTTTAATTCTTAACATACTTTTCTTTAGGTATCTTCATTTTAAAGGCCCTGCATGGTTCAGTTCCAGAGATATAGGGATCTCAATGAGACACCATGTCCAAATTGTTTAATTTTTACCCATATTCAGTGGTCAAAAACCAAATGTTGGACACTTTTGTTTTTATACAGCTGATACTTATTGTAATTAAAGAAGAATGTCTGAAGAATAAACAATATTGAAACTACAGATGTATCTTGTTTTCTAAATGGTTAGTTCACCCAAAAATGAAAATTAGGCTGCGTTTTACTCACCCCCGATGCATCCTAGGTGTATATTGTGAGAAGTGACCCACATTTGGTTTTTGACCACTGAAAATGTGTACAATTTAACAATTTACTCTTGGAGCCACATTGACATCCTAATATCTCTGAAACTGAACCATACAGGGGCCAAAAAAATGGAGATACTAAGAGAAAAGTTTAAGAACTAAAATATAATATGACACTAAGATATATTTAATACTTCTTGTATGCAAACATGCAAACTTTGAAAAAAAAAATATATATATATATACTGGAAAGCGCTTTTTCCCAACTGTCATCATTGGCATATAATTCAACAAATATTGCTTAAGTCACAGATTTATTAATAGAGCTACCATCTCTGTGGAAAAATAGCTCCAAATCTCAAAATCACTTTGACCCCCTCTACAAAATAGTGGATTACTGTAGATATACATCCATGACATATAAAAAAAATTAAAACAACAACAAATAAATACATTAAATTAATAAAAAATTTAAATAAATAAATAAATAAAAATGTAGCCAGGGGAATTTCTGAAATTTGGTTGATTTGACACGAACCTCCCTCTACAAAGTAGTGGATTACTCAGTAAATATACAACCATGACATTTAATAGTTTGCCTTTCATCTTCATTAAAGTATTCCTTTAACCAGGGAAAAAAAAAAAGAAAGAAAAAAAAAACATTTGAAAATTGAAATTAATGATTTTTTTTTATTGCCAGGGACCTCTATCTGAGGATATAATCTCTTTCCTCATGACCACTTTTCTATAATGTCCAATCATTTTGGCCCAACTGTAACAACACTACGGATGTAGGACTGTGTGGATGTGTTTTCTGTAGGGCTGGACGATATGCCCAAAATTGATATCACGATATATTTCTTAATTTCGGTCGATACGATATAATTCCGATATCGATATGAACACTATTTATCTGAAATAGAAATCTTTTGTGGTTTCTCCAGTAATGGCTGTAATCAAAGCAGCTCCGCTCATGAACGCTTCTTTATCAGATCAAATGAAAATGCCATCGAAACTTTTCTGAAGACAGTCGGTTCCCTTCAGAGATTCATTCATATAAAACACCCGCGCCACGTTTTGATTTTGAAACGTGCAGTGCTCATGTTTATTCAACGAAGTCAAACAGCACAAATAAATCAATGTATGGGAAACTGGTAATGTATATCTAAATATCGGAAATGTGTTTAAAAATCATATCACCGTTATTGAAAAAAATTATATCGCGATACATATTGATATTGAATTATTGTCCAGCCCTAGTTTTCTGTGAGCTCACAGATTCACATTTCACACTTAAAACAAACAAACAAACAAACAAACAGTGTGCAGTGTTCACTAAAGACCTACCGGGAGGGATGTGTTCGAAAACACATGCTTGTAGACAATGGGCAAAAGTTTTGAATGTGCTGCTGGTTGTGGAGTTTCCTAAGAGAAATACACTTCCAGAGAACCTGCGGCCTTATACGACCTTTATTACGCCTGAACAGAAACGCTCACCAGTGACTGTGATGCTGATCATTAACAGTCTGAAAGGTGTAGCTGCTTTGAGAAACAGTCACAATATAAACAGCATCACATCAAAATCAACTGAATCGGTTCATGCAGGTCCGTTTAGAAAAACTCTTTTTAAAACTCTTTTTTGTTTTCAGTAGCTTAAAGTCTGTTATCACTTCCTAACCTCATAAAAATGTTTTAATAATGAAAAGTTTGATTTTTGGTGAACTATTCCTTTAAAAGACATGGACAGGAACCCCGAGACATTTACCTCACACAGTTCCCTGACAGTCTTGCATCAAAGTGTAAGGATCTGAGACATTTTATGAGGCTTTTATGTCTTTACAGCATGAAGAAAATAGAAAGAGAGAGAGAGAGAACTTGGGAGAGAAAGTGAGTGAAGCTAGAGTAGAAGAGGGGGAAGGGAACGGCCACAGCTCACCGTCAGCCTTCAGACTCACTGTGTTCACGTACGAGTGTGTGTTTGTGAAGAAGGAGTGGCTCCAGAGCTGCTAAATGAGAGAGAGACCACTGGGAGAGCACATACACACATGCAGAAGAGATTGAGCAGATTTATGAGACGTGAACCCGTCGACAACAGCGCGACCGCTGGGAAAAAACATTTCAATTCAGCCCTAATTACTCACATACAGCTGTGACATCAACAAGCAGCCTAATTCACAACACATGGCCTCTCTAACACACACACACACACACACACCATCTACAGATACTTCATTATCTGCAGAAGAACCGGCAACATGCTGAAGATACCATTACACGACTCCTTACACAAGCATATTCATTATCTTAGTTTAACTCTAAACCATTTCATTATTACAATAGTTTTTTTGTTTTTAATCTTTATCCACAATGCACACACAACTCAGGCATTGCGTAACATTTCTAATAAAGTTGCATTTATCTCAATCCCAAATCAAAAGCATGTAAACTTGTCACTTACTATCGGTGAGCATGCGGTGCATTTGTCAAACGCCAAACTTGCAGGAAGAACGTTGTCAAATCTTGACAGGAATCCTCGAATCTGTAAAGAAACAAATGTTTTTAAGCTACAGTATCAGTATGGAGAAATGTTCATTAGTCTCTAGCGCCACCTGGTGTGTGGCAGTAAAGACAGCAGGCAGTAACCATTATAAAAGCCATCTTCTGTTTTATCTTAACCATCATGCTCTGTTTGGGGACCATACAGCCCTTTTAATAGCTCAAAAAATACTTAACATTTATTAGTGTAAGATTTCATGGCTTTTCCTGATCTTATGTAAAAACAGTATTAACGAAAATTTCAGCTTGATTTGTCATACATCGTCTATGAAAAAATGTTACATTACTTGTGGTTTTTGATCATCAGAGAAAAAAATGCAATGAATTTTAATAAATCATCAATAAAATCTGCTGAAAATAATGTTTATTTTGAAATAAATATTAAATATTTCTGAAAGGAAGAACCTTACATAACTATCTTTCAAATGACAAACTTACATTAATGTTAATTAAAGTTAAAGTATTGTAAATCACATCCAATTTTAAACCTGTTAAAGAGAATTCCTGTGCCTTATTTCATACACACACACACACACACAGACACACACACACACACACGCACAGACACACACACACACACACGCACAGACACACACACACACACACGCACAGACACACACACACACACACGCACAGACACACACACACACACACGCACAGACACACACACACACACACGCACAGACACACACACACACACACGCACAGACACACACACACACACACGCACAGACACACACACACACACACGCACAGACACACACACACACACACGCACAGACACACACACACACACACGCACAGACACACACACACACACACGCACAGACACACACACACACACACGCACAGACACACACACACACACACGCACAGACACACACACACACACACGCACAGACACACACACACACACACGCACAGACACACACACACACACACGCACAGACACACACACACACAGACACACATACACACAAACACGCACACACACACAAATTTAAGCTTAAAAATGTAATTATGCCAACAAATTGTAAGAAATTATGTTTTGCATTGTGCAAATGAAGTCTGTTTAGGATCATTAAGATTTTTTGGGTTATATTGTGACAATTTTTATGACAATAGCGCATATGCAAAGGCAATTTATTGTTTTCCAGAGGTTTCATTATAAGATTTTTATCTTTTATTGTAAATGTAGAAAAATGAGAAAATAGTTCGCACTAGATGTTATTTTTTAAATAATATTTTGTGAAATGGTGTGTTCAGTGATTAAACATCTGAAGACATTTTTGTAACATTACAGATGTTACTTTTGATCAATTTAATGCATCGCTGCTGAATAAAAGTATTAATTTCTTTAAAAAAATGAGCTCAAACTTTTCAATAGTGTACATATATGTGGAGCAAGATTTTTTTTCACAGTTTTTTAACAGTTAGTGGAGCGGCACAACATGACAGGAATATAAACCAAATGATCAATAAAATGCATGTTGCTTGTTATGGCTGATGAACAGGGAAGAGATGCTGCTTCATCACACCACAGCTCTGACAGGCACTATTCTCATGCGCACTATGATAATATTACTCACTAGACAATCACAGAGCACTGGTTTAGAAAAACAGCACAGATAAACCTTCAAACCCTCAGAGCAGATACGCTGCAGTTCCTCACACATCCAGCAGGGTGCAGTGTGAGCTAAAGAGAAACGAATCACCCATCATCACTGTGTGCCATGCTGTCATGTTCAGCTCAATGCAACGTTAATGCAAAAAGGTCAGAGCACTAAATCCCGTCAAGAACACTTTAAAAGGTCAGGGATTATAATGACCCAGTCGCATGTGTCCTGTTCGCCAACATCTGGCATTGTGTTCAGATTAGACACAGTCAAGAGAGCTTTTCTGATTAATCGCATTATGTGTAAGGAGTCACATATTTGCAGTTATGGGTTCTTGAGGAGGGGAGCATTATTTCAGAAGGGGCATATGAATGCTGCATGCTGGTGGAGCTAATAACCCAGAGAGCAGCTCTTTGACATCTGTAGCTGCGTCATTAGCCCCCTACGTGACAGTGTGTGGGCTGTGCTAAGCTTCAGCACACAGGCAGGGGGTCCTGCTGTGCCACTTTTATGAATTATAGTGAGATTGGAAGCAACAAATAGTAATATAAACAACTACACATAATATGTATCATTCATATAAGAGCGCGCAAGCACAGCAGAATATATGCTGGTGTTTTTACATGGTGTCCTTTAAAAGGAATCATACACTGAAAAAAAAAAAAAGAGGTAGGATTTACTTTGAAACATTTTTCACTCAAAAACAGACATAAATTTCACAAATAAACGCAACAAAAAACCCCCCAGCACATTGAGATTTTTAGTAGAAAGACTCAAATGGTCTTTTTGGTAACACTTTCTATGAAGCCCGTATTTATAATACATTATAAGAGTATTCTTAAGGCAATATAATGAATGAATAATGTATTATAAAAACCTTATAATATGTTGTATCATCTCATGAGTAATCATAACAACAGTTGTAATGCGTTATAATGTTTACTTATTTGTGGTTATAGCTTTTAAGAGTTTAATGATGATTTATAATACACAATGAACACAATGCATCCACTTACAATGGATTATATTTCCCATAGTTATAATATATTATAAATCTCATATCTTGCAGTTGTTACCTTGTTACTTTACTTAAAGCAGACAAAGACCACTTATAAATAATAATAATAACAATAATAAAAATATCGGTATCGGCAAGTACCAAAAATAAAAGTATCGGTATCGGGCGAGTACTTGGAAAAAGTGGTATCGGTGCATCCCTAGTTATAACCACAAATAAGTAAGTTTTATAATGTATTATAATTGTTGTTATGATTATTTATGAGATGAAACAACGTATTATAAGTTTTTTAATATTTTTTTATAATGCATTCATTATAATGCCTTGCTCTTATAATGCGTTATAAATACGGGCTTCATAGAAAGTGTTACCATATTTTTTTGTAAAATGTACTCCAATAATATTTGTTTTATTTACAACTTTGAAAACCTTTTTTTTTTCGTTCAGTGCATATGAAAAACAGTACAGTACAGTTTTAAATTAAAACGGTTCTTATTCGGAACCAATTCCAATACTGGAAACAAAATGATGACATTCAGTTCTGTTCGCGGGTTTTGGACATCTGTGTTCTTTCACTGATTTGGACAGAGAACCGCACTGAGACTGTGTTTCACAGCATCCCGGCAAAACAAATGATTCTGCTGAGCTGTGAGCACGCAGTCTGAACTCAACGTGATGAACTGAAGGTGCCCAGCGAAGCCTGACTAAAAAAAAAAAGACTCGTTTGAGTCCGTTTTTTTTTTAAAGAATTGATATAAAAGACTCATTACAAGCTATTAGGATTAATTAAACAGGGGGAATTGGAACTGTTATGTTGAATCAGAATCACTTCCACACAAGCCCTAATGTTCATCCCGGCAAAACAATTTATGAGGTCAGGGATCATAATGATCCAGTCGCTGCATGTGTTCTGTTTGCCAGGTTTATGAATACATAATGCATTAAAGTCACACAAGCTTTAAATTTCACACTTCACATCTTCTTGCCCTATCCATCCAGACCGATTATTTCAACTAAATGGCATCATGCTCAAAAATCTCCATGCTTGTGACATCAAAACCATGAGCTCATTATTACGGCCACCCACATTTACATCAACAACAATTTAGTAACTTGGCCCATATCAGAGGTCATGCAAATGCTAATCTCTTAAAGGGATAGATCACCAAAAAAATTGAATTCTCTGACCGTTAAGACTTTAGTACTTAAATGACCTCTGATATGATTGGCTAACCTCTGCGTATGCGTAATTCACACTGTCGATCACTGGACGGGCCAAGTCGCTAAATAACACCGCATTTAACATCACATTACATGCATTTATCAGATGCATTCTCTGGGAATTGAACCCATGACCTTGCTAGCGCTATCCTCTACAGTTCGAGCTACAGGAATGTAAACGAATAGCTCAGTCAACACAATCTTTCAGGTTTCTTTCATGGAACACTAAATGAAGTTTTGTTTAAGTTCCTGGCTGTTCTTTTCCAATAAATGAAAGTACAGGGACAGACACTGTCGAGTTTCAAAAAGGACTAAAAATAGTCACTATAAAACACTCGGAGTGACGCATTATATGTGAAGGTTAATGAGATCTGACATGGAGAAAGAGGAGCAGATAAGCTATCAAATGACTTCCATGGATTTTTGCAGGTTTTTTGTCATTTCAGTGGCTATCTAATAACACAGGAGACCATAGTGAACGACCCCACGTCCCATAAAGCTTTAGCTGTTTTTTTTTCTTTCTATTATCACATAACATTGCTTAAAATGCATCACAACTTTTCAAAAGCGCTGGCCATTTCAGAATCATCAATTGGATCACAAGGTCAAATGTCAGGTTTATGAGATTCACCTCCCAGCAATGACTGAAAAAACTAGCCATCTTCTCTATGATTCTATTTAGCTTCTGTTCATATACTGACAAATACATATATAGTTTCAGATTGGAACTCCTGTTTGTGTCATGAACACAAAGGCTGAGGATCCGAACACAGTGTTTATTCAGAGGATAATCCACAATCGTGATCCAAACACAGGCAAAAATCATTTACCAGCAAAACCGTCCAAACAACAACAAGAAACACAGACAAAGAGTAATCCAGAACAATGGGCAGAATAAACCAAGACTCAGAAATGCAGTACATAACACATGCAAGACTTCACAATGAATGACTGAATGAACCAGGCTATATATAAGCGGAGCAGACAGGGCTAACCAGACACAGGTGCAAACAATGAGTGCTGATGAGTCGGGTAAAGAGTGACAGAGCTATGGGAAGGAACATATTTAGAATACAAAGGAAAACTAGAGATGCGATAAAGCAAAAAATTATGAAAGCTCTCTTTTATATAAATCTGAGATTTTCTCCTAACCGGCCACAGGCATGACAAGATGCAACACGTTTTGTTGATCGTTTGATTTCAATTGCTTTGTCTTTGCACAGTGAAATCTCATTGGTCCACAATCAATATTCACATAACTTTATATTAGATATCTAATAAATTACAATTGGCTGTCATGTTTTGCATCATATTTGTTGTGTTTTTAAAGCGGACAAATTAAGGCTGGAATGCACTACATGATTCCTAGGAATCATACACTTGCCATGTAAATAGTTAGAGAGCAAAAACTGGGCAACAGACTTTCAAGTCGCTCTGAACACAATAAACTCAAGCAGAAACATGTGCCTTGTTGCTAGAAGACCCATGACAAATGATAACTAAATGATTTGAAAACATGTTTGATATCCTCCAACTGGATTGTATCTTAGTCTGAAGCTAACTGCACTTTCAGCAATTAACATAAACTTGTCCAGACTGTAAATCAGGGTAAAAATCAGGGAAAAAGTCATGTACTGTATTCCAGCCTTTACTGGTCATTGGCATGTCAATCGACTACAGCGTTTAATCCAGTGAACTAATCGTAATTAATTGCATACACTGATACTTGCTAATCAATATCTAGATAATTCAAAGACATTAACATTACTGGCAGACAAGTAAATGACTGAAGCGACAAAAACCTTCTTTAGAAGTCAGCTTAGACCAGCATGAATTTCAATGCCAGTTCATCTCATGCTGAGCATGATTACATCTCCACAAAGAACAAAACACAACAATCTGCAATGCCCATCTGTTCAGCAGAGTATTTACATAATAATAAAGTACATTCTTAAAATGACAAAATAAATGTATATTAGACACTGGACAGGAGCTCATAACTGACCTGATGGGGGACGAGACCCAGCGAGGTTGGGGGTTCATTCATCCGGTCATCACTGCTGCTGGCCACAGCATAACCTCTGACAGAAAAACACATCACACATCAAGAGAAGAACACTACAACAGATTCAAATTAGACTTCAGTCAGTCCCTTAAAGAGCAGGTTTATGCTTAGTTACAGTGTGTGTGTGTGTGTGTGTGTGTGTGTTAGCTGCTGCTGGATTTAGTCACAAATCCTGAGGCCATGACTGTGATTCAAATGGCAGCCAGTCAAAGAGGAAAGTACAGAGTATTTTGCTATGTTTGGTGAATTACTAATGCTTCCTATGTGTTAAAGGCAAGAAGCACTTCAATACATCAAATGCTTAGTTACAGTGTGTGTGTGTGTATGTGCGATTGGCACACAAAAATTCTCCAAACGCTCCTCTAGAAAAAGCTTGGGAAGAAGCAACACCCCTCGCAGAGCGAGCATGAATGCCCAGAGGCCAAGATAACCCAAGATAGAGCATTTCTCACCAAATGCAACAGCCTGTGTTTAGTGGCAGCACCGCCATTGCTACAGCCACCAGAACAAACAAACAACCAATCAGATTTACGCCAATGGCTCTAACAGTCAACGTAAGCCTTGGGAGCGAAATGATGCTGAAGTAATCTTGGGTAGATAACTTAGCCTTGGTTTCAACAAGGCCTTCACTAAACTAGGAGTAAAATCCATACTGGAAGACAGGAGCGTCATGCACTGTTTTTTTTCTGAGGGGGCACGAGTGAAGGCCGGGGGCCGGTTTGTCATGACACACAGCAGCCATATATGAGCAATAGTGATATTGCGTTTATACAACAGTTCGACGGAACGTGTGTAATTAAACAAGAAACAACGGAGTGCCTAATAAAACCCTCTTTTGTGCGGAACTACTTCCTTCCGCCACGGATTCAAAGCTCAAGGTGACAGTTAAACATACGTCACTTTTAGAATTCGCATCAAGGGCATGTGCTGCTTCAGTTAGGTTATTAGTGAGAAATAATGAGGTTATAACAAAGAAACAATGCGGCAAGACGTGCATCCAAATGAGAGAGAGAGAGACCGCGAAGCTAGACGTTTCTTCTTATATTAACTAACATACTCTACGATTAGCTCAGTGAATAATAAAAAAAAAACATAGACCCGGCTAGAACAAGCGGAGTGATACAAAATTGTGAAAGGGCGTTCCTGTAGCGATACCAGTACAATATCTCACGGTTCTCAACCAATCAGATTTGAGAACCAGAACGAACTGTTGTATAAATTGTAATATCTTGTGCTAGCCAATCAAAAGAGTTAGCACTAGGCTAAGCTAGATCAAAAGTGTGCATTATTGTGCTGTCTTCTTATAGCTAATCAAAGCAGCTTTTCTTAACCAGTTAAAGCTAGATTAAGCTCAATACCTTATCAGAAACAAATGTATGGAAGGATATTTTCAAAAGGAATTGCAAATTGTATTTTCAGTTGCGTTTTCCATATATGGACGCATACATTGTGACATAATCCAAACTTACAAATCTTGCATTACCGTTTGCGTTTTTGCTTTCGCGAACGCTTAGTGAGTGCCAAATTTCAAATGGAAAAGCAAAGTTTGTTTGCAACTGCATTTCCCATGTCTTACGAGTTATGAGCCTGTCATATTTAAATAGCAATATTAATTACCACGTCTGCTTTTTCACTCTCTCTGCGTCGCGCATGTAACCTGCCAAAACTCACATGGAATCGCAGTTCCTTTAGCATTTGAATTCCCGATGCCTTACACGGAAAGCTGTCAATCAGTGTCAGGGGCGGGAGTTAGAGAAGATTTATATTTTAAATAAATGCTCTTCTTTTTAACTTTTTATTCATCAAAGATTCCTGAAAAAGTATGACAGGTTCCAAAAAAATTTAAAGCAGCACAACAGTTTCAGCACTGATAATAAATCAGCATATTAGAATGATTTCTGAAGATCATGTGACACTTTATACTGGAGTAATGATGCTGAAAATTCAGCTGCGTATCACAGAAATAAATTACATTTTAAAGTGTATTAAAATAGAAACCATTATTTTATATTGTAATAACATTTTGCAAGATTTCTGTTTTTTTCTGTATTTTTGATCAAATAAATGCAGCCTTGATGAGCAGAAGAAACTTCTTTAAAAAACATTACAAGTCTTACTGATCTCAAACTTTTGAGCAGTAGTGTGTGTATATATATATATATATATACATATATATATATATTCTAGCTTCATGCAATCTTTTTTATCAATGCTTGAATATGGGTAAGTTTCATGGAAAAAGCAACATTTTGAACAAAAAACTGAGAAAATTGCTTTTTTTAAAATTTTGATAAAGACTACGTCTGGATGGGATTCAGATCGATGATCAAAACACAGATGGAGTCGATCGCTTCCATCAAAACAGCCAAAGCGTCGCAGTCCTAAACCACTTACTAGATCGACATTTCATTCGGTAATGTTAGGCACTCTTGATTTACAGTGGAGATCAAAATTAGAGAACAATCTATAAATACTTGATTTTTTTCTGAAATATTGTTAATCTTCATCGCTCAAAATTTGTAGGAATATTTTAGCCGTGGGTGTACCACTGTCCTACTAACACGTTTGACAAAATAACCAAAGCATTTAAAAGAAAACCTTTATTTTGTGGGAAAACACAGCGATCAAAATTAGAGAACAGTAACCACTGGAACACGAAAGAAGATTACAACTACAATTTTGGAGGGTTACAGCTGTCAGAAATGAGTAGGAAGTGTAGAGGCCCTTGCTTTGAATGACTTCAGCACATCTGCGGCCGCAGGACAACACTAGTTTCTCACACTGCGCTGGTATGATCTTGGTCCACTCTTCTTTCAGTCTCATCCATAGCTCGGTAACTGTAGTGGGTTTCTTAGCCATAACTTTGTCGCCAAGGATTTTCCAGAGATTTTTAATTGGGTTTTAGATCAGGACCCTGAGGACCCAAAGAAATTAAACTTGCTCTCATCACTGAAGTGAACTTTGGACCACTTCTCCTCTCTCCACACAACATGCTCCTCAGCAAAGGTGAGTCTAGCCTTTTGATTATTTCTGCTAATGAGTGGCTTGGTCACTGCAGAGTGTGCTTTCAGTCTGACTTCTCTTAAACGTGCCAAGACAGATCTATGCCTTGTTCATTGCTGAACTGGTGAGCAATTCCAGCTGCAGTGTTGAACCGATTCCCCATTGAGAGTCTCCGCATTATCCTGTTCTCTCGTGCATTTGTCTTGCGTTTAAAGAATCGTGCATTTGATGATTGCGTTATTTTACATATGCATCTGCTTACATATGTGATCGCTTGTTCATGCTTCTTCTTCACCTGTGTTTTGATCCAGACAGGATCCTGACGGGAATCTGCCAAGGAGGCTCCTCCAGCAGAGATCTTTGGGTTTGGCCTGGTCTGAAAACCAAACTTGGGATGGCCGAAACTGAGCTACCAACAGTATCCTGTCTTGTCATATTCCCAAAAGCAGGCATATTGTCGGGAAGGCATAACGATTCTGATGCGCCAAGAGTGTCCTCTTCCCAGAAATTCACCCCACAGTGTTACACTCTTCAGAAACTCAGACTAATGGCTTACCCATAATCTACCTCACTCTTTAAACAAAGATGGGAAAAATATTTCAAAATCCAAAAAATTATTCATCAAAGAATTAATCAGTCTGAACTCATGCATCACCGAATCTGCCGTTAATGTGGTTTCTGAATTCAAAAGCGTTCTCCCATAACAGTTTGACAGATGAAAACTCCCTACAGTTGTGGACCTCTTATCATACAAGGGTGCTGTCCTGTGTTGCAGCATATCTGAAAGCTTTCATCCAGGCCCAGCAGAGGCTCGATCAGCGCTCTGTAACAGCTTAATGCATCTGAAGAGAAACCGTCTGGAAGATGTCAGCGCTATCTAGGGCACTGAGTTGCCCTTGCTTTCTAAAGACTTCCTTGAATGCAAAACATGGATGAAAGCTTTCTATACCCTCTCATCCAACTGGAAATACATAAAAAGCAACATACAGGCTTTCTGCACTCCAGATATGACATTACAATGCAATTGCTATCACTGCTGTTTCGTTTCAGAGTGACTTAAACATAGGGTTAGAATGAAACCAAGATGGAACTAACATGGTGTGAAGTGTGACATTTCTGCTTCACTAGTGTCACCAAAATGAAGGCGTGTTCGAACGAGCCGTTTTAGGGGGGTGTGGCTGACTCTTAACTTTTATAAAGAATATCTCTTTGGATTTGAGACTTTAGTCTTTGCAAATTTACAGATCTTCTTTATGCACCAAGAGCTTGTAACACTCCAAAAAGAAAGGAAAAAATGAAATCGCATCATATGACCCCTTTAACTGTTTTTGACATTTAGCACATTTGCTATTGGTCAGTGAAACAGCCAGCCAGCCCTGCCCTGAACTCACGCTGTTTGTTGAGTGTTGCTGTGCAATGCTGCTAATCGATAAAGCAGATCAATGTTATGAAAGCACCACAGTGTAACAGTGTTAGACTTTTCAAAGGAATCAAGCCACACATTATATTTATAGTTGTTTTGGCATATTAAATTGGTATAGAAGTAAGTATTATAACACAAAAAATACACATTTCTATAATGTTCTGCCTTCTGTTGAGTCTTTTTGGATTGTAGCTTTTCCTTTTTTTTGTGGACTCTTGTATCTTGGATTTCTCTCTGGCCTGATATTTATGGACAGCTTTTCTGTTTGGATTTCCTTTTTGTATTTTCTATCAAGGAGTGTGTTTTGAGTTCCTCTGTGGCAAATTCTTGTTAAACGCTGTCTAAAACTGTATCAGCTGTAAAGAACTCTAAAAGTCAGGTATGGTGTGGACAAGACCCAGCCTGCCAGCTGTGTGCAGCCCCGGCAAACCTCAGGCATATCCTGGTGGGTTGTAAGACCAGCCTGACACAGGGAAGGTACACATGGTGCCACAATCAAGTACTGAAGTGCTTGGCGGCAGCAATAGAGACCAAGAGAGTGTCAACAAACGCCATCCCACAAAATGCCAAGAATACCTTACCAAAAAGGCAGTCCTTTGTTAGGGAAGGGGAGAAAAAGCGGGCTAAGTGCCTGTCCCCTGACGCAGGCCAGCTGAATATAGCCAGGGACTGGGAAATGCCAGTCGACTTAATCCACAGACTCACTTTCCCATTTGAAATTGCAGTCACCAATCTGTGCCCAGACCTAGTTCTCTGGTCCAACTCCAGTAGGATCATCATAATAGTCGAACTGACAGTCCCTTGGGAAGAGGCCATTGACGAGGCCTTTGAAAGGAAGAATCTGTGATATGCCAACTTGGCAGCTGAGGCAGAGGAGTGGGGCTGGACAGTGGAAGTGGGTTGCAGGGGCTTTGTGGCTAGTTCCACTATAAGGCTGCTAAAGGAGTTGGGCATCAGAGGACAGGTCCAGTGGAGGATAGTCAGGGAACCGGCCACTGTCGCTGAAAGAAGCGGATGGACACAGTGTAATCAGATAAGGTGTCTCACTGGCAACATCCATGAAAGATAAGTACACATCATGTACAGCATAACATACCATTAAAACGTCAAGGATCCCCACCCGATGACTGCAGCGAAGAATTGTACCGTCTTCATCTATCCATCTTACCATACTAGTTCTTTTTCTTATTGTTCCCCAGTCACGCATAAAGCATTTGTAAATTCACGACTGATTATTGGGTATTGAGGCAAGAACCACGGACATGGATTAGGCCATGATCCTGGATTCTTGCTGAACCAAAATCAGAGCGTAACAATTGCTGCGTCTCGCTGTGTTCTGCTCACAGCGAAGGGAAAATGTTCTATGGTGTGGATAAACGGTGCTGAATATTGGGATCATAACACCTAGTCCTATCATGCAAACCATCTAATGTATGAATTTTAGAAGATTACTTCCAGGGTCTAAAACTAACATTTTGCCACACCTGCCAATGGCTGGTGACTTGAGAAGATTTATCAGCCACATGTATAATGCATTATAAAGCTATTAATAATGCACATTGTAATGCATTATATCATTTCATCAATAAATGTAAGCAAAGTTAAAATGCATTATAATATTTGAGGGTTTGTTTATCGGCTTATTATTTTATTTATTTATTTATTTTTTGAGGGTTATATGAGGGTTTGTTTTTATATTTTAATTGCATTATACTTTTTAAAGGTATAACAATGAATACATAAGTATTATAATTTTGGTTACAATTATTAATGAGATCATACAATGCATTATAAGGAGCATCACAAAGCATAATTAATGCATTAGAACTATTTTTTTTATAATGCATTATATATAAATGCTTTGAGTAAAGTGCTACCAAATTATTACTATTTTTAATAAAAAAATAGAACAATAGAAAAAAGTACTGCTGGACTGTAAAGTATATAATAATTATTATTATTATCATCAATACAATTAAAATACTAATATTTATGGTTGTTTTTTTCTTTGCTTTCAAACATTTTGTTGACAACAGATTTATAGACCATCTTCTCATTCTAAACTTCTGAAGATATATGGCGCATATTGCATTTTCAAATGCATGTTATTAGCGATTCAAACTCACAGCACTTGCATACAGAGCAGCATTTACTGCGAACGGCAGGGATGAGCGGTTCACATGAAAACTCACTCTGAAACACTCAGATTATACAGATTATATATTTACATAACATTTTCAGTCATCGTTAGAAGTCATTAAAAAAAGTTTAACTAGCACGTTTTATATACTCGCCGAAGCTGATTTTTACTCACATTTGGCACTTGATGAGTGTTAATTTTAGGCCCTAGCCTCTTCCCTACACAAGGAAAGCTGCAACAGTTGAGTGCATGAATGAAGTGTCCAACGTTGCACACTTTGTTTTATATTTATATATATATATTTTTTTTTTTTTTCTTCAGTTAATTAAGTGCATCACCTGGGTATTTGGAGTGCACTTCTTCTTGTTGAAATTCCCTGTGTGAACACAATGCTCACACTATTTGTACAAAAAAATGGCATAGGAAAGTGGCAAGCTGTTCAGTTCCTACAGTACATTTCAATACTGCCTCAGCCTCGCATTCCTCATCATTTTCTACAATGCATGAGTCCTGCTCTGGGATACTATATGGATGGAAGAAAGCATGGTTTACAGTAGCAGATGTGTAATGTTTATTTGTGTGAAGTTGAGGCACTCACCCCTCTAGGTGCTGGAGTACAGAGACCATCAGCTCCACGGCCAGGGCTCCAGCGATCATGGCCAGACCGGGACGGCTCACAGTGCACTGCTGGTCTAGAGTTCTGTCTCTGGTAGACTAATGACGGAATAAGAGTTTACTAACAGGTCGAGTAACAACTGAAATCATGGAAACCAACATATTCATTATTCAGTCTGTAAAAGTGTTTTATTTTGGACCTGTCTTCAATCGTATTTTGCTGTAGGATATGATTTCCAGATAAAAGCGTCACTTTAGCATATGACTGATTGGTTTCAGCTGCACATTTGATATTCTGATATAATACGTGTCCTGAGAAAAACCTAATTTCAGCTAGGAAAGTGATTAAAAAAAACTTGATTAAAACTCACGTCCCCAGGGGCGACCACGTCATTACAGAAGTAGCAGCCGAGACGATGTCCAGGTATGTTGGAGAATAGAGATGCTCCTGAAAGTGAACAGAAGGCATGCTTATAATAGAAAAAAACAACAAGAAAACATCAGAATACAGCACCTCTTAGATCTTCAAGTTTGCTAAACAGGTTCCACACCTTTTGACCAATGAATTTCTATGAACCTTGACCAATAAATGCAGTGAACCGATCTTTTGAATGAGGAGAGCTGGATATATATTTAAACGGATCATATGTATAAGAGCAAAATAAATGTTGGAAATTTTTGGAAGATGGCAGATATATTTACCAATTTGCCTGTTTGAACTTTTGTCATCTGATCACAGTTTTACAGATAAGATCATTACATTTCAATTACGCAAGAACTTAATTCAGTTACACCCAATAAAGAGGTAAACTCCTCTGGGGTCATTTCCACTCAACCATTACTGGACTGGATCTGTTCGCTGAATGCAGCAATTACATGCCTACATTACAAGACAGACACGATGAAAGAAAAGGGACTCTGGTTATATTTGCACGGCTAAGAAATGAAACACATTTAAGAAGCGTCCAACATACTCAACATTTTGTAGATTTATTTACGTAGGCATTATATATAAAAAAGCTGATTGTAGATGCTGTCCTTCTTATTTTGTAATGCAGAAGAAAGCTGCTTTTTGTCAACTTCATATTCATTAGCCGCTAAAAAAAAAACATGAAAAAAGAGCAAGTAATCATGACCCAAAAGTAATTAGGAATTTTCCATCAGAGCCATGGATATGATCAGCCCAATTCAAGCTTGAAGTAGCACCTTCATGGTTTTTCATGAGTCACACAACAGGCGCAGAATGAGTCACGAGCCATTCACACAGGAGGCGCTCTTGCATTCACAGCTCAAAGGAGTGACAAAGAATAGAACAGAAAGCAGGGGTCTTGATTTAACTTAACACAGTCCTAAAAACACAGTGCTCATGGTGCGAGACAATGAAAAGCGTTAAGATGGACGTAAAAATATGTCCATCTACAAGAATGGTAAAAATATCACAGGTGGAATACAAGAATCTGTTTTGTGTGAATGTCCCTCAAGCTCTATTGTACCTCAGATCATACCTCAGACTAGGGCTGCACGATAAATCGAAATGGAATCGAGATCGCGATTCGACAGAAGCTGCGATTGTCATGCGTATCTTTCAGTGAAGCACGGTTCTGTGATCAGCAGTAAATCTCCATCCGAAGGCCAGAGGGCGCTCTCGCGCTGAAACTCCAAATACGCCTCGCAGAAGAAACCCAGGAAATGCCTATCGCTGCAGCTGAATAAACAGAAGATTCAACTGCTTTCATTGATTCAACGTGACTAATAAACACACGACTACGGCAATATACGGTTTATCTGAGTTCTTATTATTATAATTTTCATTAAAATAAAGTATATTTATAATGCAATGCCTTTATCACTGCTTAAATACTATGAAATATATTGCGTGCCTTATTCTGTGTAAGAAGCCACATCATCTCACAGAAGGATTTATTTCAAACACTCAACTGACGTTATGAAGTGAGTTTGGAGTAAAAAATATGTTATTAAATGTGGTATTTTCACATGCTTTCAGATGGAGCAGCATTTACTTCACAGAGCCGTAGTTCACTGAGAAGCTATGCAAACAGCTGTCATTATCGCGAACGATTTCTTCGATTTCATAATCACGCAATAAAATATTTTTTATTTGTTTTTATTTTTTTGCGTAACTTGTCAATGAACTACGGCTATGTGTAGTAAATTCTGCTCCATCTGAAAGCACGTGATGATGAGTTCCTGCTGATTACAGAACCGGCATTACTATCAAAATGCGCATGACAATCGCATTCGATTAATCATGCAGCCCTACTTAATATGTCGATTAAACTTCAAAAGGCTGTGATTTCACTGAATAAACTTGAGTGCTGCATGCTTCAAAGTCAGGCGCAGCTACTTTGTGTACTGCGGTTACCGGGGAAACCACTATATTTCTACCGTTCCGAAAGCGAAACCTGCTGGCAGAGAATGAATTCGCTTTTTTAATAAGCCCGTCTGCTATTTTTGCGCCATATTTTTAAATGTAATCGTGCAATAAAATCGTCTGCGATTTTTTTGCGTAACTTGTCAGTGAACTACGGCTATCTGTAGTAAATGCTGCTCCATCTGAAAGCACGTGATGATGATTTCCTGCTGATTACAGAACCGGCATTACTATCAAAATGCGCATGACAATCGCATTCGATTAATCGTGCAGCCCTACCTCAAACTGAGAGCTCAATGCAGCAAGAACAGGCAGCATAACTTTGTGTCCTATAGTAAAAGGCCATTAGCTAGGTTGGATAGATAGTCTTAACAAACAGACTCCGGTACTTCAGAGTAGAGCTCTAAATATAAGACTAGAGAACTATGAATAATACCAAAAAATACATTCAATTATATTGACTATCCACTTTATTCCTACACCCCATGACGCTTTGAGCGAATTATGTGTGTAACTTCCGTTAAGCTGTAAACCATCAGTGAAAGGCTCGCCCTATGAACGCAATAATAAGTTTTTTTTTTTTTTTTATCTGGGTAGAATGAGATGGCATTATTCTACTCGCCCTTCAACCATCGAACATTAAAATGACATTTAAAAGTGTAAAAGCATAAACAAGGTACTTTCAACAGACTATGAATAACCCCAAAAGCACTACTCTTTCCACAGCAATAACGGACGGGTGAAATATCACTCTAATATATACGTTGCCTTAATCAAAAATTTTCATTAACTTGCGTTAAGCATTGCGTGATAATATTTCAAAGTGATTTCCGTCATTTCGACAGATGATAAATTGTATTTACCTGTGAAAACAAACAAACCTGGAAAGAGACGTGAGGAGGAGAAAAATTGGAGATTTTTCGTGCATTCCAGAGAATTATTAATGGGATACATCGTAAATTAAACCGAGAGAACAGAATGTTGTCCTTTTTCATACTATTACAGCGGAATGCAAAGGGAATAAAGAAAATAATCATGAGGAAAAAAATGCAGCGACTGAAAAGAGCTCTTGCCATAGATATTCTTGTTATAACATGTCACGTTAAAATACCAAGCGTTATGTTATTCTCATGATGTCTGAAAATAAAACATGAAGGCAAATCGACAGCTCATTCAGTCAAAGAGACGGATAAGCTTTATTTATAGGGCAACCTTTTTGAATGGAAGTTCCCTAAACCGGAAGTGCCACCCATAATTCAAAACGCAGTAGGCTCGTCAGGAATAAGGTGGATGGAAAATTCAGATATGAATGTTAGATATGACAGGCATGGTGATCACAATTTTGTAATTCAAACAAAACAGCTGATAAAAACATCACAAGTAATCCACACCACTCCAGTTCATCAATTAACGTCTTGTGAAGCCAAAAGCTGAAACAAATCCATCATTAAGACGTTTTTAACTACAAACCGTTGCTTTCGAGCTCATAATCCATAATAATGCTTCCTCCAGTAAAAAAAGCCATCTGGTCTGAATCAGGAGAGAAATCTGCACAGATCAAGCACCGTTTACGAGCCAAAACAGTCCAAAACAGCTCTAAACAAATATGTGGCTGGATAACAAATATGTAAGAGCTATTAGAAACTAGAGGTCGACCGATAGTGGATTTTACCGATACCGATAGCTAGGTGGGACCACACTGGCCGATACCGATTAATCAACCGATAGTTTTTAAAATGGATGCTGAACGAAAACTAAAATAGTGCTTTACTATTTAAAAACAAAAAATACTGAAACAGTACTGAACCATACTTTGTACATAAAATGTGCAAATTATATATTGATCATTAAAGTTATAGTTCATTAACTAATGTTAACAGAAGCAACTTCAAAATGTAAAAATATATGAAGTCATTATGTACATTAACAATGATTTGGGACAAATATAATGTAATTTAACGGAAAACTGTGTGAATGCGCTCTGCGGCGCGGCAGGATTTCTGTCACTAAATCAACATATCAGCATGCTTTCTCACGTCACAGCTTTAAATCTGCAACTTCAATGGATAACAAACGCATTAAAGTGGATATAGCTGGATATAAACTAATGCAAATAGACGGTAGCAATCGTAACATTAAACATTTGGGTCAGACTTGTGTGTGTTTTGGTCACATTGATTTAATGGCTTGAGGTGCTGCTAATGTGTGCGTCCTCTCAGCCTTGACAGCAAACATACTGCTGTTCTTTCTCCACTAATGCAGCATCTAGTCAACAAAATAATTACTTAGTAATGAAATGAAAGCATGCACTACAGCAGTGGTCTTCACTATTTTTTTCATGGGAGCCGCACTGATATGACATCCAGTCATAAATAGCATGTCTTTTTATCAATCTGTCATATGCAATGCAATGCAATGCAATACAAAAGGGGCTATCATTCTTTATCATTTACCAGTCAAATTTGTAACTGAGACAAGATTATTTTTAAAAAAGCAGGATTACCTTAATGCTGGAAAGACCTTAAGTTATTTTATTTTTTATACTAGCCCATCATGTATCTAACCATCCAAGTGCACATTCGGCGTTAAGAGCTGTTAAGATTAAAACT
>NW_015625598.1:18350-40595 GCF_001515625.1 Sinocyclocheilus rhinocerous | reverse complement strand
TGGGTAGAATGAGATGGCATTATTCTACTCGCCCTTCAACCATCGAACATTAAAATGACATTTAAAAGTGTAAAAGCATAAACAAGGTACTTTCAACAGACTATGAATAACCCCAAAAGCACTACTCTTTCCACAGCAATAACGGACGGGTGAAATATCACTCTAATATATACGTTGCCTTAATCAAAAATTTTCATTAACTTGCGTTAAGCATTGCGTGATAATATTTCAAAGTGATTTCCGTCATTTCGACAGATGATAAATTGTATTTACCTGTGAAAACAAACAAACCTGGAAAGAGACGTGAGGAGGAGAAAAATTGGAGATTTTTCGTGCATTCCAGAGAATTATTAATGGGATACATCGTAAATTAAACCGAGAGAACAGAATGTTGTCCTTTTTCATACTATTACAGCGGAATGCAAAGGGAATAAAGAAAATAATCATGAGGAAAAAAATGCAGCGACTGAAAAGAGCTCTTGCCATAGATATTCTTGTTATAACATGTCACGTTAAAATACCAAGCGTTATGTTATTCTCATGATGTCTGAAAATAAAACATGAAGGCAAATCGACAGCTCATTCAGTCAAAGAGACGGATAAGCTTTATTTATAGGGCAACCTTTTTGAATGGAAGTTCCCTAAACCGGAAGTGCCACCCATAATTCAAAACGCAGCAGGCTCGTCAGGAATAAGGTGGATGGAAAATTCAGATATGAATGTTAGATATGACAGGCATGGTGATCACAATTTTGTAATTCAAACAAAACAGCTGATAAAAACATCACAAGTAATCCACACCACTCCAGTTCATCAATTAACGTCTTGTGAAGCCAAAAGCTGAAACAAATCCATCATTAAGACGTTTTTAACTACAAACCGTTGCTTTCGAGCTCATAATCCATAATAATGCTTCCTCCAGTAAAAAAAGCCATCTGGTCTGAATCAGGAGAGAAATCTGCACAGATCAAGCACCGTTTACGAGCCAAAACAGTCCAAAACAGCTCTAAACAAATATGTGGCTGGATAACAAATATGTAAGAGCTATTAGAAACTAGAGGTCGACCGATAGTGGATTTTACCGATACCGATAGCTAGGTGGGACCACACTGGCCGATACCGATTAATCAACCGATAGTTTTTAAAATGGATGCTGAACGAAAACTAAAATAGTGCTTTACTATTTAAAAACAAAAAATACTGAAACAGTACTGAACCATACTTTGTACATAAAATGTGCAAATTATATATTGATCATTAAAGTTATAGTTCATTAACTAATGTTAACAGAAGCAACTTCAAAATGTAAAAATATATGAAGTCATTATGTACATTAACAATGATTTGGGACAAATATAATGTAATTTAACGGAAAACTGTGTGAATGCGCTCTGCGGCGCGGCAGGATTTCTGTCACTAAATCAACATATCAGCATGCTTTCTCACGTCACAGCTTTAAATCTGCAACTTCAATGGATAACAAACGCATTAAAGTGGATATAGCTGGATATAAACTAATGCAAATAGACGGTAGCAATCGTAACATTAAACATTTGGGTCAGACTTGTGTGTGTTTTGGTCACATTGATTTAATGGCTTGAGGTGCTGCTAATGTGTGCGTCCTCTCAGCCTTGACAGCAAACATACTGCTGTTCTTTCTCCACTAATGCAGCATCTAGTCAACAAAATAATTACTTAGTAATGAAATGAAAGCATGCACTACAGCAGTGGTCTTCACTATTTTTTTCATGGGAGCCGCACTGATATGACATCCAGTCATAAATAGCATGTCTTTTTATCAATCTGTCATATGCAATGCAATGCAATGCAATACAAAAGGGGCTATCATTCTTTATCATTTACCAGTCAAATTTGTAACTGAGACAAGATTATTTTTAAAAAAGCAGGATTACCTTAATGCTGGAAAGACCTTAAGTTATTTTATTTTTTATACTAGCCCATCATGTATCTAACCATCCAAGTGCACATTCGGCGTTAAGAGCTGTTAAGATTAAAACTGGCAACTCCGCAGTGAGTCAGTGTCATGGACGTAGGACAGAGCAAGTGTAAATATATTTTCTAGTCTATATTTCCATCTCTTAAATGCCGGTGTTTTAGGTATTTTTAAAAAAATATATAAATTATTTGTAATAGAGCAGACACTGTCTGACCGTGTCTACACCGGATGCGACAGTTGTCGTGCCGCGCCCTGCTGCGCTAAAAGTCTGTCTACACTTGACGCGACAAAGCGACAGTTGCAAATCATTTGAACGTAGTGTCGGTACAGTTCGTCATAAATAGAACGAGGCATCAGTTTACTGATGGGGATCGTGTCGCATCGCGTGGCGCCGCGCCGCATCCAGTGTAGACAACATCACTGGGTTCTATTGTCTTTTGTCGGATCGCGCCACTCGCGTTCGGTGTAGACATGGTGTGAGTTTTTTTAATGGGTTATGTTATAGCCCTGCTTGTTTTTAATGTTTTCTAGTCTATATTTCCATCTTGTAATGCCGCTGTTTTAGGTATTTTTTTTTTTTATATAAATTATTTGTAATTGAGCAGACACTGCCTGACCGTGTCTACACCGGACGCACAGTTGTCGTGCCGCGCCCCGCTGCGCTAAAAGTCTGTCTACACTTGTTGACACTACAGTTGCAAATCATCTCAATGTAGTGTCAGTACAGTTCATCATAAATAGAGCAAGGCATCAGTTTACTGATGGGTATCGTGTCGCGTCACATTGCGCCGCATCCAGTGTAGACAACATCACTGGGTTCTATTGTCTTTTGTCGGATCGCGCCACTCGCGTGCGGTGTAGACATGGTGTGAGTTTTTTTAATGGGTTATGTTATAGCCCGCTTGTTTTTATGAAATATTTGTATTGACTGCATGATCATATCATCGTATTATTTACTGCCATGCGAGCCACAAAGTAAAGCTTGGCGAGCCGCATGAGGCTCGCGAGCCACGCAATGAGTAACACTGCACTACAGTATAATGTGTACACACCGTTTAGTTGTCGATGTTTTAAATCCGCGCGTCTGAAGTGTGCGCTCTCAGTGTCACGTGTCAAAACAAACAGCACGTGCTGTCAGTGATTTCCGCCTCTAGAGGCCGCTCTCGCTCTGTATAATGACAGCGGAGCTTCAGCCGCTCCAGCAACAGACGCAACTCGGAAAAACTATCGGCATGGATTTTTACAGATAGACGATACTTCCAGCAATCAACTATCGGTGCCGATTAATCGGCAAAACAGATACATCAGTCGACCTCTATTAGAAACAACAGTTTGATGTTAAAAACGTGTTAATGCTGGATTTGTTTCAGCCTTTGTCTTCTCCAGATGTTAACTGATGGACTGTAGTGCTGTGGATAACTTGTGGATTATTGTGATGTTTTTATCAGCTGTTTGGACTCTCATTCTGACGGCACCCATTCACTGCAGAGCATCCATTGCTGAGACACTGATGCAGTGCTACATTTCTACAAACCTGATGAAGAAACAGACTCATCCTAATCTGGGATGGCCGGAGGGTGAGCACATTTTCAGCAAATGTTCATTATTGGGTAAAATATTCCTTTAACTGTGATGACTGATGACTTGACATTTTGCATTTGAGGTTTACCGTAAAGCTCTGCTTTGTGTTTACATTCCGCTTTTACAACATACTTAATCTAAACAGCAACAAAAGCTGTGAAAAACACATGGATATGTTTGAGCTGTACCTGGTGTGATGGTGGTTGCTGGTGTGGAGGAACATGAGGAGTTGGAGGAAGCAGACATGGGGCTGGACTCTTCAGACTGTGACTCTTTGGGTTTCTTAAGGCCGTGTCTCATTACCACAAACGTGTCGAATCCCAGAGCAGCATTAACTATCAACTGCAGAGAGACCGACATATTGAACTCTCTCTAAAAAGGTTCACAGTCTACATATCAAGTAAACCAAAAGATTTTACGCAAAGAAGCAAAACAATTTTAAAACTTCATTTCCAGTTTCGAATTTGATTTTAGGTTGGATTTGCTCTCAGCCTTTTGGGCCTAGCAGCTGTACTATTACTATTACTAACAGAAAACTATTATTATAATTATAATGTACATTAAATAATTTTAATAGTAATTATAAACTAATAATAATGTTATTAAAACAATTTTTATAATAATAATAATAATAATATTGCTACTGTAATCAGTTATAATAAACATACATATGTGCAGTATGCCCATTTTAGAGTAAAGTGCTGCAAATATAGAAGCACCCTGTTATGTCAGGTAGGGGTTATTTGTAGTTAAAGGTTCTTAAATCAGATACAGGACAAACTCTGTGTAGCACTTACCAACAACTGTGACAATAACCTACAATAAAAAGGCAGGCAGCCACGTGAGCAGAAAATAAATAAATAAATAAATAATGAAAGATTGGAGGGAGGAAGCTACCTTTCTCTGGCTAGCAGCGATGACGGTCGGAAGCCAGCGGCTCTCACGAGTGTCCATCAACAGGAAGACCACATCGTGTTCAGAGATAAGCTTCTCCAGCTGTTCCACATCCTGCCGAGCTTGAGCCATTGTCAGCTCAGAGAAGTTCACTGGGTGGCCTGGCATTGGGATGCTCATGTTGTAGCCCTCTGCATTCTGAATAATATATTCACAAAAGATGACATACAAAAACTTTTAGTTACTGAAAAGCTAAAACATTATGCTTAAAATATTAAGTAAAAACACTGATGTTTGCACCCACTATCAATAGAATTGATAGTGACAGGAAATTTGGTACATCCATTCTGAAGTATATAACAAGTAACATGTCAGGCCATTTGCAGAATTCTGCATTTCAGAAGGTTTGAAAATAAGCAGCTGTGTATCATCTGCATGGCTCTGAAAGTTTATCCCATGCTTCTTGATTACATTACCTAAAGGTCACATACTGTATACAATATAAACAACAGAGGTCCTAATACAGAGCCACCTGGGACTCCACAAAAAAGTACATTATGAACAATCAATTCATGATTGTTCAAGTCCATGAATGAGAATAATCTCATGCATTCTATCAAAGGCCGCACTGATATCAAGCAAGACAAATCTCTTAAGTATTGTGTTTATCGTTCACATCTCAAGTGCTGTTTCTGTACCATTGTCAGAATGAAAAAGTAAGATTAAGTAGATTATCATCAACCAGATGTTCATTTAATTTAGCAAAGATTACTAATAACATATTTAAGTCGGACAAATCTATACCTAAGACGAAAAGAAAAAAAATATTTAAAATGTATGCGCCAAGTTCTTAGATATTGCAACCTTTGCCAAGTGACCATCTTAACTCAATCACACAGAACCTCACAAAGGACAAACCGCTGCCACTCCCAGACTGTTGCTAAACTAATGTCTGTCTCATCTGTAAACCCAGTATGAACTCAAAGACACTTAATTCTCACAGTCCGACCAATATATTAACGTAGATAGTTAATGTTGATTTGTTTTGACTGTATAGCCAAATTTGTATGTGAAAAAGGCTATAGAAATAATAATTACTTTTGTATTGAAACATTTTTGAAGAACATTTATGTCCCTTTTCAACAAGTTTTTTTAATGACTTTAAAACATCAAGTGGTGTAACTGTCAACATTTTTAATAGAGCTTTAAAATGTGTTTCCATATCTGAATTATTGTAAATCATTTTCAAACACTTTTTATGACAAAAGTATATTAATATCTGTTTGAATAATGAATTTCTTTGGGGTTCATTGGCCATTTTGAATTTGACAACTTGAACTTATCTTGTCACGTCAAATAAGGTTATATATTTATTCAATATATTTTACTGATCAAGAGGCATTCTGACTATGAGGGTCTAAAGGACACCTCTCTGTGATATTATCTACTGTTATATGGGTTTTCAGTCATGTTCAACATTCAATCCTGCATGTTGATTTTGATGATACAGGTTATTTTAAAACAAAATTGTTTCACTGTTGTTTATTCTTTTAAGATTTTGTTTTTTTCAATTCAGACTTTATCAAGTTATTAATAAGGCATTCTTGAGACACTGTCTGCTCCAGACAGTCATATCACCTTGACATTTCAGAAGGATTTTAATAGTTCATCAGAAGCTGACTTCAACCTGTCAGAGTGAGTTAAAGGCTTCAACAGGGCTCGAACTGAGGGGAGAAAAAGATGACAACAGCAGGTATGATATTTCCTTGATTAGAGTTTAAAGACCTTCCCCTGACATAATATTATTGTGCTGTATGTGTGACTATGAGGGGCGGACAGACTATACTGAGAAATGATATTATCGAGTATGTCACTGAAAAAACAAAGTCATGTCTTGAGAGTCGAAAAGCATTCACTGCATGATGATTTCTATTAGAACGCAGTTAGAATGTCCCTATAATTCAAGTTATGAAAGAAAAAAAATATCCCTGTATGATTTTTTTATATTTATCACACAAGCAAGAGTGCTTTCCTGAATATCAGCACATGTGCATGATCACAAATGTGCTATTAATTTTTATACAACAGTGCAGAGCAACACTGCAGGGTCTCGTTCCTGAATGAATCTGTTTATGAATGAATCCTGAGTCAATTATTCAATGATCCATTCATCAAGACAGTCACTTGCTACATTTCTAATTGAATCAGCCATTTAGAACAAATCGTTTGACTGAATGATTCAGTGAATCATTTATTAAAACAGGGACTTGCTGCCACCTACTGGTGGTTTCAGTGTCATTTTTATTTATCCAGGACAGGCCTAAATCAGCCACGATACCAGCAAAAACACATTCAGCAAAATATAGTTTAATTCCTCGTTTAAAAAAATCCCATTTCAGGCCCCAGAAGAAAAACAGCTTATCAATCATAGTTCATTTAAGAAAGCTTATATTTTGTTAAATAACAATGTGTTTAAAAATAAGACAAATTTTGTAATCATTGTATAAAGTTAGCTACAGGACCCCCCGCCCCACCAAAGAAATACTTGACCATACAATGCCCCCTGAATTTTTTTTATACAATTCGACCACTGGGCTTCAATATTCAGCTCAAGCAAGAGGGAAGAAATACACAAACAAAATGAATGAGATATGTTTTACTACTGTAGATTTGAGAAAATGATCATACATAAACTCTCAAGAGCATCAAAGCTCAGAAAGCAGCACTGGCAATCTGACCACATCTATTGATCTGGCATATATTCAGCATGTTTGTGTCAACATTTGTTGTAACGGAAGACATGATTTCAGTTCTGCGAGGTGAGCAGTCATCTCATGCCACTATCTGAGTGAAAGAGGGGCGAGAGAGAGAGAGAATTGTAATTACTGTGGATATCTGGCCCGTCTAATTGGCCTGACACACGCAGGGGTTCTGTGAAGGTAAAACGAGTGGCGTAATTAGCCGAATGGGGGAGCAGATCGATACAGGATGAGCAGATGAATTAATGATGACCACAGAGTAAACACAGCAGACAGCTCATTTCATCACGGCTGCCAAATAAAGACATGATAGAAACGCAAAGATTATTTAGCCAGGTGTACTGAACCATCCCTTAATAAGACCCATCCGTTCACACACACACACACACACGAGCGTCCACAGCTCAACTGATCAGATGGTGCGTGTCTTACATAAGGATATCACTCTCGCTCGAAAGCAGCACTGGCAATCTGACCACATCTATTGATCTGGCATATATTCAGCATGTTTGTGTCAACATTTGTTGTAACGGAAGACATGATTTCAGTTCTGCGAGGTGAGCAGTCATCTCATGCCACTATCTGAGTGAAAGAGGGGCGAGAGAGAGAGAGAATTGTAATTACTGTGGATATCTGGCCCGTCTAATTGGCCTGACACACGCAGGGGTTCTGTGAAGGTAAAACGAGTGGCGTAATTAGCCGAATGGGGGAGCAGATCGATACAGGATGAGCAGATGAATTAATGATGACCACAGAGTAAACAAAGCAGACAGCTCATTTCATCACGGCTGCCAAATAAAGACATGATAGAAACGCAAAGATTATTTAGCCAGGTGTACTGAACCATCCCTTAATAAGACCCATCCGTTCACACACACACACACACACACACACACGAGCGTCCACAGCTCAACTGATCAGATGGTGCGCGTCTTACATAAGGATATCACTCTCGCTCTTGTTTTAGCACTTCCGCTCTTTGCACTCGGAAAAATAACATTTGGAGCAAATGAAGAAATTGGCACCAAAGAGTCTTTTATAATGAGGCCCTTCTGAGGTGTGATCAGATAATAACTTGACCAACAACAGTGTAATGTTTCTGCATTTCGGCGATTAGACAGAAACTAAAGCTACAGTGATGAACACTGACCCATCAACCTGCTGTAGAAATGAAGGTGAATGTGAGGTGACATGGATGTTTACAACAACTAATCAGTAAAATCAGTAAGGAAAATAAACAACACATTTCAATGAATTGGGCCATTGCACACAGAAATCCATCTGTAATGCCACTTTAAATTCATGAAACACACACACTTGCCTTCTTCTCTAATACTGTGCTACTCTGATAATATTGGAAATTTGATGTGGAAGTGGTAATTGGATTAATTGATAAATATGAACTGTAAGTTTAATAGGTGCTGAAAAATTATTTAATATATACCAGTAACCTATATTATATAGACTAAAAAGACATAAAATATTTGAATTCATAATTACACTTATATTATGTTGCAGGTCAGTTTGACCTATTTCTATTGTTGAGTTGTGGGAAATACTGGTTCAATTCTGATGTTTTGTCATTCAGGAAATGCCTGCAAAGTGTCGACACTCTGATGTGTTGTGGATTGTGTGCACTCTTTTACACTATAAAATGATGAATTTCTATTATGATTGTGATGTTTGCAGGTCAATTTGAAGCAAAAAATATATATTTTATGCGCTCCAAAAAGATAACCCATACGTTCTCAGGTGCGTAAATCAAGAAAAATTTGATCAACCAAAAATCAAAAATATTCCAATTTAAAGGCCCTAACCCCAGCAAAACTGTCATTCAGGAAATGCCTGCAAAGTGTCGACACTCTGATGTGTTGTGGATTGTGTGCACTCTTTTACACTATAAAATGATGAATTTCTATTATGATTGTGATGTTTACAGGTCAATTTGAAGCAAAAAATATATATTTTATGCGCTCCAAAAAGATAACCCGTACGTTCTCAGGTGCATAAATCAAGAAAAATTTGATCAACCAAAAATCAAAAATATTCCAATTTAAAGGCCCTAACCCCAGCAAAACATTTATGGGGAAACATGTGGGCCGGATGGGCTGAATCTTAGCCCAAGCAAACCTGTTTGCTTTGACCTCATATATTTGGTGTTAATGAATTCATGCTTTTATTATGTTATAGTCTGCCCTGGAATATTTAGTATGCATACTCCTTGTATCTCTGTGTGCTGGAGATTTAAGGGGAATAAAAGAAAAAAGAAAAACAAAAAACAAAAAACAAAACATTGTGACACAAGATAGGCTACTATGAAGGGGGCCCTTGGGTTTGCTACAGCCCCAGGGCCCTCTGTGTTCTGGACATGATCAAAAGCGACGATGTCTGAGTGGATGAGTTGTTTTCTAACAGTCATTCTCATTCATTGCTGTTGTTTATACTTTTACCAAAGTGTGACTGTTCAGCCTATGTCACATTAGTAATTATGCATATGCAGTGCATGGTAGGTTTAATTAATTTTGGTTATAAGGAAAATGTTGTTACTTTTATAATAACTATCTTTGTACATTGTTGTTTCCATTTGCTGTCCAGTGTGAAATATGGGTCCTAAAGCAAAGCCAGTTGAGAGCTACTAATTTAGACGATTTACAGACCTTTCTAAATCAAATCAGTGGAAACTCAATGTATTGAAAACTCTTTGTAGTGAGCTCAAAATCAGTCACAATAATGCATCAGCAAACCACTTTTTTCTTGGTTGCTAATGGCCAAACTGCCTTCTGGAATGACATTTGTTGAAGCTGGCAGCACGATGAATCACAGGAAGTGAAGGGGATATGAGAGCAGAGAGGATTCGCAGGCCTCGTGGATGGGAACACCTGCCAACAGCGTTCCCACACAGAGTCATGAATATGAAGGCCAGCAGAAGTCTGAGTCACATGAGTCTGATGTTACCGCTTAGCAGAAAACACTCGCACAACATGCCCAGAAACTGATTTTGATGCTTAGCAATGGGACCCTATCTGAGGAAAGGCTTCTCCAAATGAAGAAATGGATGAGACGGCTAGTTTAAAAAAGTAAGAATTAGAGACAGAACTAGTCAACTGGTGATTAGTGATGATGACCAGTTGGTTTATCTACATATATTTTTGTACAGCATCTTTTTTACCTTAAATATTTAAGACAACATGTTAACTATGCAGCTGTGGTCTGGTATACAGAGGTAACACTGTGCATTTTCAAAACACTTATCTGTGGTGTTTATATATATATATGTAGGGGATAATGTACATCCAGCCAGTTGTTATCTCAGAATAAACCCTGACAGGGTGATCAGGACCAAAAAAATCGCAATTTGATATTTTCCCCAAATCGCACAGCCCTAGTGGAAATTCAAATAAATGTTGATGTAACATATATTGGCTGCATTTGTGAGTTCATAAAAATGTAGCTGGTTGTGTAAAATAGGCAATCACAACATTTTTTGAGGTATCAGCAAATATCGTATCGAACTTGGCTATGAGAATCGATATCAGATCATATCATGATGAACCGTCTGATTTACACCCCTACTTAAAACCATACAGACTACCACTAATACACACCATAATACAATGCATCGGAGGAGAAACTATGTTACTTCAAAAAACAGCACAACAAGTGTAGTCTAAATTACGTGAAATTAAAACCTCCAAAAGACTCACTAACTAGTCTCAATCCCATGATCTGTTTGATTCGTTTTAATGACGCACTCATTCACTGAATTGTTCAGAATGCTAAAATCACCAAAGGTTTGACATATAAGACCAATTATTGGGTGGGGGGTTGGTGCTTTGTCAAAAAAAAATCCTTCTAATTTCCAACCCTACTGAAGATATTCCAAAAAAAACAAGCACAGCATGTGTGAATTTCATGTACAAGATTACATCTCAACATGCATCCCCTTGAAAGCAACGATTATACCTCAGTTTCACATCGACCAACTAGCTGTTCAGACAAACCAGTGCAGCTCCACTGCAGATGAAGTTCCTTGTTTGGTAATTTGTTGTTTTTACCTCTATTTATCCAGGCAAGTCAATTAAGAATTATTTTCTTTTTTACAATGTAAACTTACATTTTCAGACTTGAGTCTGGGAGTTCACTGATCAACTGCAGTGAAAACAGAAAAGGAAATGTGCTTTTGCATGAAGCCATAAGAGCCGGTCCTCACGCTCTGCTCAGTGATGCATGAGAGGACCGTTGAGCAGTGAATATAAATGAGGCTGCATTTCATATGAACATGGGTTATAATGAACAATGCTATGAGACTCCTCAGATAATGAACACCAGTGACCTGGACTGGTCAAACACATTGTTTAGCTTCTCAGTCCATCTGCAGACCAGCCAAATAACATTCATCAATATTAAAATGAATAATTCAGACTTCATTGTTGTGGATAATTGCATGTTGAAATTGAGTCCTACTGGTTAATCCAAGGGTCTCAAACTAACGGCCCGCACAGTATAGGTTCATACAGCCTCTCAGATGTTTATTCAGGCATCATTAGTCCAATAAACACACAGATCAGTCTGCTAGGTGTGAGGGAGGGATGGGTTGCTTAACTGTGCCAATAATTACACACAGACCAGCCTCCAACGCATCAGCTTCAGGTTGAGATCGACAGAAGACTCGGCAAGCCTTGAGGAAATGAACGAAACGTGTCACATACCACTGAGAAAACCACTTTAAAAGTGTATAGACTGACGCCAGGTGTTTCGTACCTTTTAGGGTCCATGCATTCACTGAGATTGACACTTCGAGGTCCCATCGCACCTTTAGCGTTCTTCTCCCAACCCACACTCTTTGGACATACTGCATAAACAAGTTAGTAAACATAAATATAATGCAACACATGCCTACAGCTACACTGACTTCAATATTAATATAAAAGGCACTTTGCTTGGTGTCGTACAGGTAAAATAATTGTAAAGAAATATTTGAAGTTCAACCTAACTGTACGAATGCATCAGACATACAATACGTCTTTGGCCACTGTATCATATTTTGCTTGTTTTTATGCGTCTCAAGTGACAATAGCTTTTGAAAACAGTCATTGTTTAAGCAACAGTTCAACTTCTAAAACAGGTTTCAAAATCCCTGCGGTCCATTCCAGTTTGTTACCACCAGTCAACTAGTTGACGATCACATGACTTCCAAGAATAGTTCACCCAAAAATAAAAAAAACAATGCTAATAATTCATTGCTGGATTGGAGTGGTATGGATTACTTGTGGATTATTGTGATGTTTTTATCAGCTGTTTGGACTCTCATTCTGACGGCACCCATTCACTGCAGAGCATCCATTGCTGAGACACTGATGCAATGCTACATTTCTCCAAATCTGATGAAGAAACAAACTCATCCTGATCTGGGATGGACTGAGGGTGAGCACATTTTCAGCTAATTTTCATTTTTGGGTGAACTACTCCTTGAAGTCATGTGTTCGTCAACTAGTCGAGTATTTTTTTTTTCCTCTTAAAAATTATTAGCTAATCAAACCGTATTCACTATCTGGTTTCGAATACAAGAAAACACTGTGAGTGAATGGTGCCCAAAGATGCCTCATCGCTCGTATATGTGGCTATGTAGGTTAATCTTGGTGAAACGATGGTGGATCGCCCAACATTCAATCACACACTGTGAGATTTCAATGCAAGTGAATGTCACAGTTCAGAAGGGCAAACCTCACTGAAGTGTGAAGACATCCGTGTTTGTGCATCTGAAAAAGAAGGACCGCAGCAGTCAAAGACAGCGGTGTAAGGACAGGAGGATGGACTGTTTGAGAGAGCGATGAAGGCATACTAGGTGAAAATGAAACGACCGGATTTTGATCAGGAAGGGCTTTCAATAGCCCTTGTCAGGAGGTTCCTACAGCGCTGTCCTTTCATTCCCGGCTGTTTCTGCCCAGTTCACACAGTGCTTAACGCCATCAGTGCAGCGACTCCCACAGGAATTCACGAGTCTGATGGGCTGTGATGTGTGATGAGGGTGAATGTCAGGGAATCTCCACCATCAGTTCACAGTGACTGAAGGATCTGAGCAGACAAGCATGTCCCAGCTCAGGAAGAATAAACTTTACTAGACATCAATAACTGAAAGTGAACAGAGTCATATCATAAACTTTAGTCTCATTTAATTTCTTTATCCACTCATAATGTTATTTAAAGGCAGGATTAACTATGAATGAACTGAGGCACCATGTCCCTTTAAGGCAGAGGTGGGTAACTCTGGCCCTTGAGATCCACTTTCCTGCAGAGTTCAGCTCCAAACCTAATCAAACACTCCTTAACCCAAGCTAATCAAGGTCTACAGAATCACTTAGCTACAGGTTAAATTCTGCGTGATCTTGAGGAGGGCAATGATAATGCAAACAAAATCAAACAATCTGAATCTGGATAATTAGCATCTTCCTAAAGTAGGCAGGAAGAAACAGAGTGCAAAGCTCTTCATATGACCCAACAACCGGCTACAAAATACTGAAACCTGTGGCAGACAGTCTGAGGACTCTGTATTAACATTTAAATGGTGTCTGGCCTCTCCTGAAGCCAGATAAAAGCCCAGCCTTTATGCTGCTGTTCTGAAGCACTCGGGCAAAGAAGATAAATTACCTGCAGAAGCCGTGAGGTCTGGAAGCTTGACCCGAAAGATGATGCTGTGCCGAATTGAGCGGCTCCCTTGTAGAGTCCTGTCTCTGAAGCACAGAACCTCCAGCACATCCAGCTGTGAACCCCTGGCATTCACACGCACAAACACACACCACCATGAGCACACGCGGCCTTTGGAGTGACCTTAAGCTTACCATTACAAAGAAACGATGCCTAGTGGAGTCAGCACAGATGACATTTAACTCCGAAAGCTGCAAAATACAGCATTATTTCCAAAATCTTCCACCTGCACTGCATTTCACGAACAGTGCATCATTTTTCATGTTAATTTTGGATATGCATCATGGTAATGCCATGTTTTTTTTAGATATGGTACAATGATAATACTATGTTTTTGGGGCGGGTGCATATTCTGGTGCATATGAAATTGTGAAGGTCGAGACGCAGTTATCTTCATTTAAACTGATGAGCGCTATATTCTCTCAGGATTTACATCTATTTTCTGGAGATATTTGTGGGACCAAGTGTAAATGAAATGAGCAAACTATCAAAATGCTTCAAGTTACTAAGTGTACATCAATCCACTGGTTTTTGGAGCCATAGTAATCCCTAGTGAAAAAGAAATTTGTATATATATATATATATATATATATATATACTAAATTGTATTTGAAATGCATGTATTTTGTGCTAAAATACTAAAAATACATCTACATATTTATGTGCTTAATAAAAAAACCCTGCAATTGTGGTACACTAAACTGGTATACTTAAAGTCTGCTAAATTGGAACAACTAATTTTGTGCTTAATGCACTATAATTGTGCGGAAGTAGTGCTGGAGTCCAACTAAAGGTATGCTGAAGTATATTTGAGTGTGCTAAAGTGGACCTATTGCAAGTACACTTCAGCAACACTTTAAATATCATGCATTTAAAGACGGATATTATACAGAGATCATACAATCCTTATTAATAGTGATATTAAAACACGTTTTAGACATAATATTAAGAAATGTGCATTAAAGAAATACTCCAAATACAGTTTAATTATAATTTTATATCAGTAAGCCTTAAGTGATATGTTATTGGATTTGAAGTATACTTAGTATGAAATAAATGCATATTTAAAAAAAAGTATATGGCATAGGTATTTTTTTTTACTAGGGATACCATGTGTTTTGGACTCGGTATATGAACATAGTAATCATTCAGTACTATGTGATCTATTAAAGTACACTGGACATAGCATTGTTCTAAGGTGCTGCCATATTCATTTGCCATGTAGCCGAGAAAAAATACTAAGCAACATCATAGTACTGTATATGATTTGAATGTGCATGATCAAACTTCAGAAAAAAAGGTCAAAAGAACAACACCCTTGATTGGCCAAGCAGTGCAATAGATTCCCACAAAACCCAACATATTAGCAGATGGTTGGAAATAGTATTTTCTCACATTTTTTAGTAGCAGAACAAACACTTTCGAGATTGAAAGTGATGTCAGGAGGAAAAGAGCGGAGCTGTGGAAACAGGGCTATAATTGAGCACCAGTGGGATGCGTGTTGGAAAAGCTCATTACAGACGTACCATTTTTTTGCGAGGAGGACGAGAAAGTTTCTGAGAGGCCAGCCAGGATGTTGAGGCAGTGTGCATGGGTCATACACACCCACAGTAATCTTCAAAACAAACCAGGACACATGCCATATTACACCAACAGAACACAAATCTAGAGCAAGCCTCAAATGTTGTTGACAGAATTTGCAATATTCCATTAGTAATAATCCAGCTTTATACTGGAAATTACCTTCTTTAGGTCTGGGAAGAAGGAGTTCAAGTCTTTTAGAGGAGCGACTTCAACACTTTCATCTGTGTACTTGAGCAGAAAATGTGGGACTGCCGTCGTACCGCTGGAGGCGCAGAGATTATCATACGCCGTTTGCAGGCTTGATATCTGTGAAACAGATCAATGCAAAGCAATCAGCCCACCTCATTAACTCATGCAACACGATGAAGTGAAAGTTTATGCTTGGTTGGAAAATAGTTAGGCAAGAACTGAAATGCACTCTAAATGTACAGCTGGTGTAAAGAAGGACAGTGTACCATTTTGAATGAAAAATCACTTGAATCGAGGTGGCGAACAGGATGCAATTTGAATTTAGTGAATGGCATTACAATGGAATAAATTCAAGGAAATGTATATACTGTAAATTAATTTTGAATTGAACTGAAGAGGGTAATAAAATAAAACATCTTCACTTTCTAATGACTTACTTGGAGCTAAAATACAGAGAGGAAAGTATTTTAACAGAATAGGTTTCCAAATACTCCTTGGTGCTACTGTATATGGCACATCAGTCATCTTAGGGCCTATATGACATTATGCATTCAAATGCATAAAAATTCTAATCAGCACATGCTTTCCATAATGCACTGACTAATGGCTCATTATCCTTCACACAAAGCATCCTCGTCAGAAGTGAGTTATCGACGCAGGCTCTTCTCCGCACCTGTTTGGCAGAGAAGCTGCACTCTAATGACACCGGCTCCTGCTCCAGCTGGACCCCCTCCAGAAAGCAAAGGGCAGGAAAGCAGAACCAATAATAGAAATGATATTTCTTCAGATCCTGGATAAACAAAAGGACCAGTCAGAAACAAATGGCTGAAAGGACATTAATCTAAAAAGACATTTTCTAAAATGTTGGCATACAAACCGCAAATGTCAAGAGGATGAATTTGTTTAGTATTGAGGAGTCTTCCAGCGCAGCCCCTGACTGAATAACGCTCCAAATCTGTGAAGAAGACAACACTACCAGTAATAATTAAACTGACATGTCCAGAAATTATTTCTAATTTAGTATATGCAAATGCAATATGCATTCACACTGTGAAACACATTCTGGGACAAAATCACTAAACAAAACACCAAACGGCACTTTTGTGCACAGTATTTCAGCGCAAAAACCTAGCATTTAAACTAAGTCATTAGGTGCGTCCCACTTCAAATACCCAGCTGATGCACTTACTTAAAGGAATAGTTCACCGAAAAACTAAATATGTGCTCTAAGGCTGTCAAAATGGCTGAAAAACTAAATTCGAATTTTTTACTTAAATATTATCAATATTCTAATTATATTTGAATTTAAAAGGCATAATTTCAGTTAGGGGGAAAAAGCTTTTGGCTTCTCTCCTGAGGCCACAAGAGAGCGCATCGAACAAAATATTATGCACGTTTCTTCAAAGCATAATAAAATAACAACTATCTTTGAAAAAAGAGCATAATGTTTAAAATAATGTTTATAAACCTTATATAATTAATAAAGTTGCTTAAACAATTAGAAACAAAACAGCATCATGCATGTATGTATAGTTTAATACAAAGGACCGAGAAAAAAAACAATCACAAAGAGTACTTTCTTCATTTAAAAACTTGCAGTGGGATGGGGAAAACTGCCATAAAGTCTTGAGACATGTTTCTTAAAAATGTAACTTACATTAATTTTACATAGCTTTCTAAACATGCCATCTCTGCGAGACGCGGGTGCAACGCTGATAGATGTCTCTCTCAAAAATGCGATAAATATGCGTTCTGTGTGAACAGCTTGGTTTCGGTTTTGACGTAAACAACATCTTCCCCGCATTGATTGTTCTCTTTTTCTGCAATATTTTGAATGAACAATGTAGCAGCGCCGCATCTAGTGGCTTCAACTGGACAGACAAAAACATTAAAATGCAATGACTTACATCGTCGTCGCATTTCGTGCACCCCTGATAATACTGCCTGACGCACACCTAAAATTCGAATGCAACGTTTTTGCATTCAAATGTGGATTTTTATTTTAAATTCTATGAATATTCGAAATTCTAATTTTTTTTTGACAGCCCTAATGTGCTCATCCTCATTCCATCCGAGATTAGGATGAGTTTGTTTCTTCATCAGGTTTGGAGAAATGTAGCACTGCATCAGTGTCTCAGCAATGGATGCTCTGCAGTGAATGGGTGCCGTCAGAATGAGAGCTGATAAAAACATCACAATAATCCACAAGTAATCCACAGCGCTCCAGTCCATCAGTTAACATCTGGAGAAGACAAAAGCTGAAACAAATCCAGCATTAAGATGCTTTTAACAAAAATACATTGAGTCCATAATCCATAATAACGCTTCCTCCAATGAAAAAGTCCATCTCCTGTTGTCTCTCGCATCAAAATCCACACACGTTTGTTTAGAGCTGTTTTGGCTTTGGATGTTAACTGATGGACTGGAGTGCTGTGGATTACTTGTGGATTATTGTGATGTTTTTATCAGCTGTTTGGACTCTCATTCTGACGGCACCCATTCACTGCAGAGCATCCATTGCTGAGACACTGATGCAATGCTACATTTCTACAAACCTGATGAAGAAACAAACTCATCTACATATGTGATGGCCGGAGGGTGAGCACATTCTTTTAGCACAAACACATTGGGTTTATTAAAAAAACTGCCTTATTTGCAAAAGTCTGTACTATTTGGCCACGGCAATTATCATTGTGTTATTACCATTTGCAGAAAGCAGGCAGTAAATGAAACTGTATTAAGAATATTACGAACAGCAGCAGTAATTTATCAAATGATGGAGAAGGATGTTCAGCATCTCAATACACTGTGAAAAAAATCACATAATTCACTGGTTCTCAATTCCAGTCCTCATGTACCACCGCTCTGCACATTTTGTATGTATCTCTAATCACTTCAGACGTGTGTTCTATTCGACAGTAAGTGCCCTGTGAAGTGGACATCACAGGATATTACACCATGATTCCAGTTCGAAGGGAGCGTATTTGTTCCATTCAAAGGGCATAAAAGTGTGCGAGACTTGAATTTAAACTGTATTTATTTACAGAGGTATATTATATCACACTTCACACTTTCATCTGTGTGTGAAGACGCTGCAGGCCGTGGCGTAGCGCAAATCCGTGAATGAATGCTCCGTAAACTTCAGCTGATTTCCCTGTGCTCAGGAGTAGGGAGCAGTGAACACTGTGTAGGGACCCTGTCAATCAGAACACAGTTCATATATAGAGCTCTCTTCTAATGAGCTGCTGATCTGAATCAGGTGTGTTAAACAAGAGAGACATGCAGAGCGCTGGTACGCGAGGACTGGAACTGAGAACCACTGGCATAATTCATTCACTGGATCTATGCAGGCAGCGAGTGCAAATCAAATACGCTATCAACAGGCACAATTAATTATGAGTGAATCAAAGCACTGCACCTCACTGGCTGCTTTATCCAGGAGAGCTTTCTTGTCGATGGTTTTGAAGGCTTCTAATGTGTTGGTGTTGTACAGAGTTCCAGAGGCTGGACAGCAGCGAGCAGGTGTGGCTCCATCACTGAAACATAAAATTCATACACTATATTACTTGTATTTGGGTATATTCACTATATGCATGGTTTTGTTCTTTTAGCATCACAGTGTAACCTGTATTGTATACTATTTGCACCATGTACCGACATTAACACGCTAGCTCTTCAACCAGGAAATGTTGACTAACTAGTTGTTGGCATTAACTAACTGCTTGATTTTTACCGTACATTTCTGCCAAATGGACATCAGCTTGAGATAGTCACCACTGATAAGCTATTACTAAATATAATGTAGGAACTTTAATTTTCTGTAAAGCTGCTTTGCAACGATTTGCATCGCGCTATACAAATAAACTCGAATTGAATTGATTGGCTAACCATAATAGCATAACATACTATGGATTATGGTAAAATCACTGTAATGTACAGCTGTGAGTGGCTTACTGTTTTTATACAGTGTGCAACATGACAAAAGAAACCAGTCAATAAACATAACATAAAGAAAAGGGAAATCCTTCAAAAACATAGCCAAGTTCTTAGAAATGTACTCTTTGCATGTACTCATGTTCATTTCATTCAGCTCTCACAATGTCATGTGGCATAACTAGCAAATTGTTTACTGTTTTTTTTTTTTTTACAAAACCATGAATTGATAAATATCAAATATCATACGTTTTTGGATGGTTACACCATATGCATTGACTAATGTTGGCAGATACAACTTTTCATTTAAAATATGTATTAATAAATGTTAAAATGAACATGAACTAAAATTTATAAATGAGTATTGTTCATTGTTCATATTAAGAAATGTTGTGAGCTACTGTTAAGAAATGGAACCTTATTTTAAATTCAATTAACCTATATAGTAATATTAGAAAAATGTATAATAGAATTCTAGAACAGAATTAATAGAATATCAGCTTGACACATTATCTGTATGTAATGCACTTGTGTACACTTGTTCCCTATGCCTTTTGCAGAGCCATTTGAATCGAATGATTGGAAAGTGCCCTATGTTTACGAATTGAAGGGATCTATCTGTTTTATAATGTCGCCATGCTTTTTTTTTCTTTCTTGGAGAAAAGCAGCGTGGATGCAGATGGTTGCAGGGGCTCAGACGTAACCCCCTCATCACTTCTCCTGTCTCCACCAGACTACAGGGCTGCAAATAGCTGTGCCGTGTAGTCAGCGCAATTACTCACCCGTCATAAACGTAAAATTAATTCTACTGAAACAATCCTTGAGGATTTAACTGGCAAGAAAAAATCATTAATTTCACAAGTAACAGACGTGATATTGGGGCCATTATCCAAGGCTTTCAGAATACCCAACTACATTACATGGTTTTATTGCAGAAAACTTACACATCAAATGCGCTGAACTCCAGGGTCAAGCGTGTCGGCAAGCCAACGGGATCACCTGCAATTTATAACAAAGCACTTGCATTAAATTACAGCTTTCTCAGACATTTTCGGCTGTGAAATTTATAAATGAATCATTGGTGACACACACCTGAAAGAGGAGTATTGCCACAGTGGCATCTATAAATAAACACTTTTGTTTCTGCATAACGTCCAAGAGAAAGTGCCATATTGATTGTTTAAGAAGCGGAAAAAAACTAAAGATGGCTATGTTAGGATAGCACACTACTACTCTTAATATTTCAGAAGTATGCATGTATATTGCAGACAGTGTGTGCATGTTTTGTATGCATGCCTAAATGATCTACTACATTTGCCAGTATTCACATTGAGGACAGCTGCTGTATTCAGAATGCAACACTAGCACACTGCAGTCTTGTCTTAGTCTGAAGGTCTCTGCACACTGAGTCCGAATTTTTCGTCCGAAATGTTCGCACGTTGGAAAATAAATATGACCTCACGTTGTGTCGATCACGTTTACACACTGCCTCCGAAACCTTCGTCCGTCGTAAAAAAATTCGGACCTGGTTTGATTTTCTGCGTTTTCGCATCTGTAGCAAGCATTTTGATAGGCTGCATTTTCGCATCCGTAGCAAGCATTATGTTAGGAAGGGATGACGAATGCGAACAAAATGAAAAAACGCATACGAAAGTTTCGGACTCAGTGTGCAAGGACCTTTAGTCTTCCCTGTTTGACCTAGTTTTCCCTCATGTGTCTGATTAGTTATCTCTCTCACCTGTCATTGTTAATTATCTTGTTAGTCCTCCGTCTTATTTAAACCCTGTGTTTGCTCCCAGTGTTTGTCCGGTCTCGTCTATGTTTAATGTGGATACCATGGATAGCACCCTGATCGTTGGCTTATTAAATATTATTAAACTCTTCTTCGTCTTTATTGGATTGTTACACGAACCACACATGACCGAAACATTTCAGTGACACTTTACAATTAGGTCCCGTTAGATAACATTAGTTAATGCATTAACAAACATTAACTAACAACGCGCAATAGTTAATCTTCGTTATTGTTAGGTAATAAACTATTGATTGTTAGTTCATCTTAGTTCAGATCCATTCAATTATATTAATAGATAAAACTTTTGCTTTTAATTAGAAACTGTTAAAATGAACATGAATTAAGATTAATAAATGCTTTTTTTCATTGTTAGTTCCCGTTAACTGTGTTTCAAACAGCAGTATGGTGAATTGTTGTCACATGACTCCACTACGCTGTGTTATCCAGAAATGAAGTTTGATATTATAATCTTTTTTTGGGGAAAATGCCTTTGCTTTTGTCTAATCGAAGAATGACATACAGTAGATCTTAAAACTTGAACACGTGCAGATTCAACCACAGTACAATATATTTACATAAAGACATTCAATAAGGCTGAATATGGCATTTGATATTTAGAAAGACAAATGTGCTTTATTTTGTCTCTGATCATCAACAATAAAGTTCTAAGCAATCTGTTCTGACAGAAGCCTAGCACTTAAAGGGGTCATATGATGCTTTTTTAAAGATCATTATTTGGTGTATTTGGTGTAACAGAATATGTTGACATGCTTTAATGTTCAAAAAACACATTATTTTTCAAATACTGTACATTATTGTAGGTCCTCTATGCCCCGCCTCTCTCAAAC
>NW_015625598.1:0-17947 GCF_001515625.1 Sinocyclocheilus rhinocerous | reverse complement strand
CAGATTTGGAGAAATGTAGCATTACATCACTTGCTCACAAGTGGATCCTCTGCACTGAATGGGTGCCGTCAGAATGAGAGCTGATAAAAACATCACAATAATCCACAAGTAATCCACAGCACTCCAGTCCATCAGTTAACATCTGGAGAAGACAAAAGCTGAAACTAATCCAGCATTAAGACGTTTTTAACTAAAATACCATATTGTCCATAATCCATAATAACGCTTCCTCCAATGAAAAAGTCCATCTCCTGTTGTCTCTCGCATCAAAATCCACACACGTTTGTTTAGAGCTGTTTTGGCTTTGGATGTTAACTGATGGACTGGAGTGCTGTGGATTACTTGTGGATTATTGTGATGTTTTTATCAGCTGTTTGGACTCTCATTCTGACGGCACCCATTCACTGCAGAGCATCCATTGCTGAGACACTGATGCAGTGCTACATTTCTACAAACCTGATGAAGAAACAAACTCATCTACATATGTGATGGCCGGAGGGTGAGCACATTCTTTTAGCACAAACACATTGGGTTTATTAAAAAAACTGCCTTATTTGCAAAAGTCTGTACTATTTGGCCACGGCAATTATCATTGTGTTATTACCATTTGCAGAAAGCAGGCAGTAAATGAAACTGTATTAAGAATATTACGAACAGCAGCAGTAATTTATCAAATGATGGAGAAGGATGTTCAGCATCTCAATACACTGTGAAAGAAATCACATAATTCACTGGTTCTCAATTCCAGTCCTCATGTACCACCGCTCTGCACATTTTGTATGTATCTCTAATCACTTCAGACGTGTGTTCTATTCGACAGTAAGTGCCCTGTGAAGTGGACATCACAGGATATTACACCATGATTCCAGTTCGAAGGGAGCGTATTTGTTCCATTCAAAGGGCATAAAAGTGTGCGAGACTTGAATTTAAACTGTATTTATTTACAGAGGTATATTATATCACACTTCACACTTTCATCTGTGTGTGAAGACGCTGCAGGCCGTGGCGTAGCGCAAATCCGTGAATGAATGCTCCGTAAACTTCAGCTGATTTCCCTGTGCTCAGGAGTAGGGAGCAGTGAACACTGTGTAGGGACCCTGTCAATCAGAACACAGTTCATATATAGAGCTCTCTTCTAATGAGCTGCTGATCTGAATCAGGTGTGTTAAACAAGAGAGACATGCAGAGCGCTGGTACGCGAGGACTGGAACTGAGAACCACTGGCATAATTCATTCACTGGATCTATGCAGGCAGCGAGTGCAAATCAAATACGCTATCAACAGGCACAATTAATTATGAGTGAATCAAAGCACTGCACCTCACTGGCTGCTTTATCCAGGAGAGCTTTCTTGTCGATGGTTTTGAAGGCTTCTAATGTGTTGGTGTTGTACAGAGTTCCAGAGGCTGGACAGCAGCGAGCAGGTGTGGCTCCATCACTGAAACATAAAATTCATACACTATATTACTTGTATTTGGGTATATTCACTATATGCATGGTTTTGTTCTTTTAGCATCACAGTGTAACCTGTATTGTATACTATTTGCACCATGTACCGACATTAACACGCTAGCTCTTCAACCAGGAAATGTTGACTAACTAGTTGTTGGCATTAACTAACTGCTTGATTTTTACCGTACATTTCTGCCAAATGGACATCAGCTTGAGATAGTCACCACTGATAAGCTATTACTAAATATAATGTAGGAACTTTAATTTTCTGTAAAGCTGCTTTGCAACGATTTGCATCGCGCTATACAAATAAACTCGAATTGAATTGATTGGCTAACCATAATAGCATAACATACTATGGATTATGGTAAAATCACTGTAATGTACAGCTGTGAGTGGCTTACTGTTTTTATACAGTGTGCAACATGACAAAAGAAACCAGTCAATAAACATAACATAAAGAAAAGGGAAATCCTTCAAAAACATAGCCAAGTTCTTAGAAATGTACTCTTTGCATGTACTCATGTTCATTTCATTCAGCTCTCACAATGTCATGTGGCATAACTAGCAAATTGTTTACTTTTTTTTTTTTTTTACAAAACCATGAATTGATAAATATCAAATATCATACGTTTTTGGATGGTTACACCATATGCATTGACTAATGTTGGCAGATACAACTTTTCATTTAAAATATGTATTAATAAATGTTAAAATGAACATGAACTAAAATTTATAAATGAGTATTGTTCATTGTTCATATTAAGAAATGTTGTGAGCTACTGTTAAGAAATGGAACCTTATTTTAAATTCAATTAACCTATATAGTAATATTAGAAAAATGTATAATAGAATTCTAGAACAGAATTAATAGAATATCAGCTTGACACATTATCTGTATGTAATGCACTTGTGTACACTTGTTCCCTATGCCTTTTGCAGAGCCATTTGAATCGAATGATTGGAAAGTGCCCTATGTTTACGAATTGAAGGGATCTATCTGTTTTATAATGTCGCCATGCTTTTTTTTTCTTTCTTGGAGAAAAGCAGCGTGGATGCAGATGGTTGCAGGGGCTCAGACGTAACCCCCTCATCACTTCTCCTGTCTCCACCAGACTACAGGGCTGCAAATAGCTGTGCCGTGTAGTCAGCGCAATTACTCACCCGTCATAAACGTAAAATTAATTCTACTGAAACAATCCTTGAGGATTTAACTGGCAAGAAAAAATCATTAATTTCACAAGTAACAGACGTGATATTGGGGCCATTATCCAAGGCTTTCAGAATACCCAACTACATTACATGGTTTTATTGCAGAAAACTTACACATCAAATGCGCTGAACTCCAGGGTCAAGCGTGTCGGCAAGCCAACGGGATCACCTGCAATTTATAACAAAGCACTTGCATTAAATTACAGCTTTCTCAGACATTTTCGGCTGTGAAATTTATAAATGAATCATTGGTGACACACACCTGAAAGAGGAGTATTGCCACAGTGGCATCTATAAATAAACACTTTTGTTTCTGCATAACGTCCAAGAGAAAGTGCCATATTGATTGTTTAAGAAGCGGAAAAAAACTAAAGATGGCTATGTTAGGATAGCACACTACTACTCTTAATATTTCAGAAGTATGCATGTATATTGCAGACAGTGTGTGCATGTTTTGTATGCATGCCTAAATGATCTACTACATTTGCCAGTATTCACATTGAGGACAGCTGCTGTATTCAGAATGCAACACTAGCACACTGCAGTCTTGTCTTAGTCTGAAGGTCTCTGCACACTGAGTCCGAATTTTTCGTCCGAAATGTTCGCACGTTGGAAAATAAATATGACCTCACGTTGTGTCGATCACGTTTACACACTGCCTCCGAAACCTTCATCCGTCGCAAAAAAATTCGGACCTGGTTTGATTTTCTGCGTTTTCGCATCTGTAGCAAGCATTTTGATAGGAAAGGATGACGAATACGAAAAAAACGGAAAAACGCATACGAAAGTTTCGGACTCAGTGTGCAAGGACCTTTAGTCTTCCCTGTTTGACCTAGTTTTCCCTCATGTGTCTGATTAGTTATCTCTCTCACCTGTCATTGTTAATTATCTCGTTAGTCCTCCGTCTTATTTAAACCCTGTGTTTGCTCTCAGTGTTTGTCCGGTCTCGTCTATGTTTAATGTGGATACCATGGATAGCACCCTGATCGTTGGCTTATTAAATATTATTAAACTCTTCTTCGTCTTTATTGGATTGTTACACGAACCACACATGACCGAAACATTTCAGTGACACTTTACAATTAGGTCCCGTTAGATAACATTAGTTAATGCATTAACAAACATTAACTAACAACGCGCAATAGTTAATCTTCGTTATTGTTAGGTAATAAAATATTCATTGTTAGTTCATCTTAGTTCAGATCCATTCAATTATATTAATAGATAAAACTTTTGCTTTTAATTAGAAACTGTTAAAATGAACATGAATTAAGATTAATAAATGCTTTTTTTCATTGTTAGTTCCCGTTAACTGTGTTTCAAACAGCAGTATGGTGAATTGTTGTCACATGACTCCACTACGCTGTGTTATCCAGAAATGAAGTTTGATATTATAATCTTTTTTTGGGGAAAATGCCTTTGCTTTTGTCTAATCGAAGAATGACATACAGTAGATCTTAAAACTTGAACACGTGCAGATTCAACCACAGTACAATATATTTACATAAAGACATTCAATAAGGCTGAATATGGCATTTGATATTTAGAAAGACAAATGTGCTTTATTTTGTCTCTGATTATCAACAATAAAGTTCTAAGCAATCTGTTCTGACAGAAGCCTAGCACTTAAAGGGGTCATATGATGCTTTTTTAAAGATCGTTATTTGGTGTATTTGGTGTAACAGAATATGTTGACATGCTTTAATGTTCAAAAAACACATTATTTTTCAAATACTGTACATTATTGTAGGGAAGAAAATATAATAACATTAATAATTTATTTGTTCAATTTCAAATCACTTAAGGCCAAGATTATAATGTACAGTGACAGCTAGCCAACAGATATTTTCATCTTTGATATATCAAAATAAAATAACAATGAAATAAAATATTTGTAATAATGTACACTTAAAATATATTCCTCAATGCTGATAGCCTGATCATATTTTCTTATACTAACGCATACATTTCTTGTTCGATTACATTTGGGGAAGTTGGTTAGTTTTGAAGTAGTAGTTCCCTTTTCTCACTTCAACAAGCTTGAATGTCTAAATTAATAAGAAATTACTATTGTGCTAAGCTGACAAAACGTCTATGCAACTGATTATGTCTTGTCAACGTAATTAAGTAAAAACTGCGCTCTTTAGTATTGTGATTTTAGTAATACGGCTTCGGTAAACCATCGAGTCTCTGTCACTGTGATCGTGTGTTTGTTCTTTAAACACACTACAGTAAAAGGCACCACATTGGAAATGTGATCTGTGCCAATTATAGTCATGTAAATGACAAACAGAGAGTCAGAGCAACAATAAACACATTTGATAGAAACATCACTTACCAGACAAGCACTTCCTGGTTGATGTCATATGACCACGGTCACCTTGCACGCATGCGCAGTCGGTTTGTTTTGGTATGGGAACAGCTAGCGCTTCACAAATTACTTTAAAATTAATTTAATGAGAAAACAAATGTCTGCAGAATGGAAGTTGTGGTGCCGTTTTCGCTGGTGCTACGACTAGTTAATCCTTTATATGTAATATTTTGACAACTTAAAAAAAACCTCTCTAATCTTAATCGGTGTTAGCATACACGCTTTTCTGATAAATGTTTTAAAGCATCATATTGTCCCGCTGTTATAAACAATGTTGGAAAATAACGTTAACCAGCCGCAAACCAACGGTTTATATGGGTGTCAAATCCTCTTGCGCTGTGTGATAGTCCAAAAAAAAGTCTTAAGGTGCCAAAACCATCGAATAAAAGACAAAAACCCAAAACAAAAGGAAAGCACAGACAATTAGACAAGAAAATACTGATAGAAACTTATAAACGCTGTTCCTTTTCATTTTCTCTGTATTAGATAAATCGGTTCATATGTCGGGTCGGGTGCCGTGCAAAGCAGACGGGCGATATGAACTAACTTAGCCAGAAAATCCAGACTCCTGCTTCAGATACAAGACACATTTACAAAAGCTGTAATTGAGCTCTGGAGTCAGTCGAGATGAGCAGCATTCCTTCAGCATCCAGCCTCTGTCGAGTCCTGTACTGGGACGTCCTGTATGCATGAATCAAGGTCTTTAACTAGTATCATTTAAAGCTAGTTTACATACAAATCCAGATTAAATACAAATTAAATTGTGTTTAGAGTAATGCATTTGCAATGGAAGACTGTCAGTCAGGTACTGTAAGTGGCATCACAAATAAATAATAAAAATATGAAACTAAGTGTGTCTAAGTGTATGCAAAGCTTATAAACACTTAACATGTTAGCATGTTATATGTCTATTTTTTTTTTCAACTTTAAATAACATAATATCATAATATAATAACAACATATCATAATAACAAACCTGGTAAATATCCCCTGATATCTGCACCAACAGAAAGGGAGGTGACGTAATCTCAACCCACAGGAATTAAATTAATAATGCATAAACACAAGTTCATCTACCTAAACTAGTCACACTTAAAATGACAATTTTAATAATTTTACAGATCAACTAACCCATTTTACTGAATTCATGTACATGCTTTAGTAAAAATGTCTGATATTTCTGCTTTTAAACTTTGGTACATTTTCCCCTTTGGCTTCTAATGCATGTGCATTAGTATACAATACCATTCAACACTTTATTTTTACTAACTTTTTACGGTTTTAATCAAAATGACAAATCAGTATGCCACAAATACAGCTTAAGTTTTTAGACAAGGTTTTCTTTAAAGTGTTCTAAATCATAGCATAACATTTTGCAAAAAAAAAAAAAGCATTTTTGTTTTCCAATACAAATACCTCAACATCCTTACATCCAAATACATTTACCTGAGATGCAAAAGTAAAAATATGTAACACAGTTATGTGAAAAATACTGAGGAAGAACATCACTTTTTTACAGTGTGATCAGAAGGTAAAAGATATTTCCATATTCTTCTTGTTACTAGATGTCAGTGCTGTGTTCCCTGTTTTGTGCCTTCCTTGCCCTGATTTCTCCATGCCCATATTTGGTTAGTTTCCTCTTCTGGTCCTGATTATGTTGATTTAGTTCTATATGCCTCAGCTGTGTGTTATTAATTATCTCGTTTGCCTCCCGATTACTTAAGCCCTGTGTTTCCCTGTTTCTAGCGTCTGCTGTCTAACGTCATTCCATGTTCCAGTCTGTATTCCCATTGGTTTATTTATTAAAGTCTGTTTTCTTGTAGTTTACTCCTTGTCCATGTTCCAGTGAATCGTGACAGAACAGCGGACCGAAAGCGGTGCCCCCTCTCAGTTTTTTTTTTTCCCGTTCGTTTCTCCCCGCCCATATGCTGTGGCTCGCGACCCGATCACCTGCCGCTCGCCCTAGCCAGCTCCCTGGATGGGGAGACCCTGGTGACGCTGTTCCGGCTCGGAATAACATGCCATCTCCCCGCGGAACTCCCAGACACCACCATCCTCGACTGGAAGAAGGTGGTCATCCGGTGTCTGGAGAGTCTCCGATCTCGATCCAGAATCCCTCCGCCGGCCGTTCCTCAGTCAGCGAGGGCTCCAGTCCTCGAAGCTTAGCCCAGAGAGGGCTCCAGTCACTGAATTTAGCACAGAGAAGGCTACAGTCCCCGAGTGTAGCACAGAAAGGGCTCCAGTTCCCGTGTCGAGCCCAAGGAAGGCTCCAGTGAGTTCCCAGCTGTAGTGGCCGGGCCGAGTGGTGAGGCCAAGGCCACGGAGGCCGTCCAGCCATGGCCCCCTGAGTTCCCTGCTCTGCCATGGCCTCCTAGTCTGCCTGATCGGCCATGGGTCCTGGAACGGGTACCGCAGGGGCGTAGATTACGCGGGGGACGTGTCCCGCTCTGGAGGCCTGCCGTCCCGTGTCTGTCCTGAGGGGCCTCCAGTTTACTCCTCGTCCATGTTCCAGTGAATCGTGGAAGGAGTATAGCTATTCAAGCCTTAAACTTTATTTATTTATCTATCTATCTATCTATTTATTTATCTATGTATGTATTTGTTTGTCTGTTTGTTTGTTTGTATGCAAAATAGAGATCAGTTGAAAGCTGCATTTTCAATTTGAAGTGTTGCTACAACTCATCTGCTCCCTAAACCTGTACATTTAGAGAACATATTGATGTATTGTGTTTTCTTCTGTTTATTCCATAAACCGTCCATACTTGGTACCATGCATACCCTGTTAGAGTAATAAATGAAGAGTATTTAACATCAAAACCATGTTGTCATGTGAACCAGTGGTTTTCAAAATGCGAGTCATCTGCCACATTTGCCAAAACACACTTCTCAGTTTATTTGAAGAAAACCATCTAATTGAGTCTGGTTATAGCAAGAATGGCATTTTGGTTCAACCAATCTCGTGGTTTCACAGAAAGTGACAGGCACTAATTGAGGGCTGACAATGCAAACTGTTAGAAGAAAAAAAAAGAGAACTAAATGAGACTACGCAATGCACTGCATTAGTATTATATATAGTATAATTGCTTTTCCATAACATGAAGTCTTTGTAGTCTGTTTCATTCACCACCTCATCGCTGCACAGGCATGTGAATGCAGTATTTTTTAAATGGATAACAGCATTCTGCTGTGTATTGTTTATTGCATGTTTTGTATGTGATATAGTGGCAGTATGAAACAACTTTTTTTCTTCTTCTTGTTTTCACGTGACCTTAATGTTACACTGTTCATCAACCAGAGGCATCCAGTTACTGGCCGTGTCCGAAAGCTGAAAAATGCTGCCTACAGAGGTAGGAAGGCAACAAGGCACATCCGAATCCAATGATTGTGAGCTGCCTTCATTTTAGCAATTTTTGAAGGCAGCTAGATTAATCCTTCACTACTTATAATATCTTATAATAAAAGATGGCATCTGAAAGTTGTGGTTGGTGCTCATTTAGTGTGCTTTTGACCAACTTTTTCCACTTTTGATGGTATTTCTAGCAAGTAATTATAGTGATTAAATGTTCATTTAGTTATCACCTAAGCTCGTTCTATTTTGTTGTAGATCATTAAACCTTCCTGCTGCCTCAGAAGTCTGTCCGCAGTCATTTTCGTGAGGTACCTTCATGCACAAATGCTGCCTGCAAATTCATTGCCTGATAAGGCAGCTAAGCAACAAGTCAGCTGCCTAAGCTTTCGGACGCAGTCATTATGTCTAAAATTGTTTTTAAATGTCTTCACATATCGCAGTTTAATCAAATAATGAGTTACATTAGATGTTACAGTTTATACATTTATTTTAATCATCACCGTTCATCATTTTTTTATATTAAAAACAAAGATCAGGTGAAATGCACTGCATTGTAAATAATCCAGGAGTTCTATGTATATGGACAATTTGTGCATAGTATATACACCACTGCTTTCCTTTCAAAACTACAAGGTCACGTGCTATTCCGAACATACTTGATTATCACCAAGAATTTCAATGTTCAACTGAACCTGTTTGTATGCGGCATTTCCCAGCTCTCTGCAGACAATGTGCATTCGCTTTTGACCAAACTCATATTTAATTAATCTGCCTGTAAAATATATATGCACCGCACATGCTACTTAAACATAATCAATGCCAGGGCATTTTTAAATAATGATCTGCATTAAACACACCAAACCCAAATTGTCCTGACCGTACATTACCCTCAATGGCAAAGATTCAGGTGTCAGTGTCATTTTAGTGTTGTTTAACTAGTTGTTACTTAACCATGATTACATCAGGTCTAAGTGCTGAAGCAGCAACATAAGTGCTCAAATACAGCCAGTTTTAAAACACTATGGATTGAATAAATCTATCATATAATCTGATGCAGATTGCAGACGTGTCAAACTGACACTCGGCAACAAATAAAAAAATTGCTCTGTACATACAAGATGCCCAAAAATAACACAAGCATAGATGCACAGAACTACCAATGTACAAACATGTCACAAGAAACGCTTCAGAAAGCACCAATGGAGCAGACGGGCAGTTTTTCTCCTAAACTTTATCTATTAATATGAAATATCTTTTTGAACACTCTTTTGAAGTTTTCATTGCACAGTGGGTATATGAAGGGATTCAGGGTGGAGTTGATGTACCCTAGCCAAATTGTGAACATATGAAGGTCATGATGCACACAGGTCTCACACAAGGCCGTGACCATGAAAGTGATGAAGTACGGGATCCAGCACACCATAAAGACACCAATGATGAAGCCAAGCTGCCTGGCGGCTTTCCGCTCCTTTCGGATGCGCATGCTGTGGATGCTCTGCTTGGACTGTTCACAGAGCTTTTGCCATGTCTGTTTGACGGGGTGCGCATTGGTGGCGTCCAGCGGAGGGCTGTTCTCAGCCCATGGCGACGGCGGTGACGGTGGTGTGCTGTGATTGCAGAGAACCGTGGTGTAATTATCGACATCCACAGTCGGTGCACTCTCGCACATGTTGCCAACAGAGTTTGGCACTAACACATTACAGTTGTTCGCATTTATGCACGTTTTGGGCTGAGGGTTATTCTCGGACTGCAGAAAGGCAAGAGATAATGATGGCGGGCCTTCGGCAACGGTTTCCCCATCGTCGCTCTGAAACGAAATCTCGTTGGAGTCTTGCACGCTCTTTCTCGTGCGTTTCGAAAGCCTGAACATTGGTTTCTTCTTGTAGCAACTCTTCCTCTTTGGCTCAGACAAGGAATCGGTATTGTCCTCGTTATTGTCCCTCGAGTTGTAAGGCTGCTCCAAGCTGTACTGATCCAGCAGGCCCTCGTTTTGAGAATACGCTTGTGAGGCCAGACTCTCTCTCTCTGAGGCTTTGGTTATCTGCAGTTGCATTCCATTATGTAATGTGTCATCTGCTTCTGTTTTCACCTTCGGACCGGCAAAGTTCTCCCACTCTCTGTAATGATCGCGGACTGCGATGAAAATCTGCGAGTAGAACAGAAGCATGAGGAAGGAGGGAATGTAGAAGTTGAGGATGGCTGTCAGAACTTTGAACCAGGTCACGAAGCGGAAATCCGTGTCGCACTGGTTCTCCAGCTCTGGCTTCCTGTCGACCTGAGCAAACATCCGCCAGCCCAGGATGGGAATGATCCAGGTCATGGAGAGAAGCCACGCGCTACAAATCAGCAGCGTCGCTCTTCCTCGTGTCCGATACTTTAGGTACTGTAAGGGGTGGCGTACGGAGCGGTACCTGTCCAAGCAAAGGATGAACAAGCTGAAAATGGAGGCCGTGCTCGCCACATAGTCCATGACCAGCCAGAACTGGCAAATGACATGACCCAGTTTCCACTCGTCCTCAAGAAGGTAGACCAGATTCAAGGGCATGACTGTAGCCCCGACAATGAGGTCCGCTATCGAGAGGCTGACGATGTAGAGGTTCCCTACCGTGTGTAAAGTCCGTTCCTTTCTAACGGCAAAAAGGACCAGCAGGTTCATGATAACCGTCAGAAGGGACAGTGTGCCAAGCAGAATGCCCAGCACCGCATTGTTCATGTGATGGTGGAAGGGAGCGGACGCATTCAGAAGATTTGTAACGTTGGGTTCGGAATGCTCTTGAAGAATTCTTTTTCCTTGGCTGTTTGTCGTGGTGAGTATCGTAGTCGTCTCCATTGAGCAGTCCAACGTATCACATGATGGGTTTTAAAAGTCATATCCACATAATGGGGTTTCTGAAAAACAAAACCAAAAGAGAATGCATCACGTTGAATTCTTGTGCGTAATGTGCACTTATTGATGTGTGACTCACTACAGTGAATGGAGACATCCATATTTCCGATGTTGCCAGCGAGCTGTGCTCAGTCCACATGTCTGAAATGTCATGGTCTTACGACAGCACAGACGCAAGCAGGTTTGTTAAGAAGCAGTCGCGGAGACCATGGATGTTCAGAAAATATGTGAGACACACATTGTCTCGTTGCTAAGAGAGACGGTTTCTATCCATGCTTGACCATAAATAAAAGCCTAGACATTAATAAACCCTTGTCTGTGTCTGGTCTAGCCTCTCTGTCTCCTTGGTAGTTCTGGCTGTCTATATAAGTGTATTATGTAGTCAGGGCTTTTCATAACCATTTTTTTTGCACAAATGTGACAACTTTCACCATCTTTATACATTCAAATATCAGTTTTTTTTTGTCACTGGATTTTGTAACATGCCCAATTTGGATGAGAAAAGAAAATGTGTGCAACCATAATACATAATGTGACTTAAATGCCTTGCCTATGGGGAAGAGAGGTAGACTTATATTAATTCCTAAATCTATTTTATAATTGTTTCCCTGTCACTTCAAACCCTCATAACTTTGTTTCTTCCGTGGAATACAAAAGGAAAAATTCAGCAGAATTTCCAAGCTGCTTTGAATAGGCGTGAATGAATCCTTTGATAAAAACAGCAGCAGAGATTATTAATGATATATTTGTCTCTTCCACACATACTGTATGATATGCCTTAAGAAGACTTGAAATATTGTGCATATTTGAATTACGTTTATGCTGCTTTTTGGAGCTTGATGGCCCCTGGTTTCTGTCTACTGTTGTTTTATGGGGGAAAAAAACGACTACCTGAGTTTAGAATAAAGAAAGTCAAAATCGTTAATCTGAATTGAAGACTCTTGTGCTACAAGTTAACGTTCGCGCAACAATTTAACATCGATACAGTGTTCACTTATTGTGTTTGTGAGAATGACCAAGAAGCCACATATACTTGCACCAAATGTTTATGCATTTCTGTAAACCTGAGAGCATTAAGGTTTACAGCGGTGCACTCAGGTTTTGTACATTCTCCAAACAGATTTGTAATCATTTCTCGACGCGTAATGTGGAGAACCCCAAGCTAGAGATACACTTCGTCGCACCGACTTTATGATGTGCTGGTGTAAAACTTGCACGCGTTAATCGTTTTCTGAAGATTGTGCGTAAAATCTCACGCCTTTTACTAACAAATCGCTATGCCTTTTTTTACTGGATAAAGATCACCGAAAGGAAAACGATCGATGTTCTTCGCGGAGACGCTGCGGTTCAGTCGACACCTGTGGAGTGTCTGCCATCTGTGCGTAAAGTCGAATAATTCTTTCAAAGTGCGCGGTGTCTGTCCACCAGTCAGTCACGAGAGCTAATGTTAGTCACTTTTACATTACTGATTTAGTGATTCTCTTCAGTGACATTCATTTAGCTCTGAATGTGATTAGATTATAATCATAGCGGAAACTTACCCTTCCGACTTGCAGTAAACTCCCAGCAGGGATGATGTTATCTCCACAGATTTGATGTACATTTCGAGTGAACTGGACGCTGACTGACGATTTACTGCTCTGAAAAGTCTCATGAATGGACCGGTCTCTCTCTCTCTCTCTCTCTCTCTCACACACACACACACACATTTCAATGGGTTTACATGATTGCCAGAACATCTCATTAATCCAAAAGCAACAAAATGTGGTATCACTTTATAATCACTCTATTTAATAAGTCAGAGAAAAGCGTTATATATAATGTGAATATATTACATAATGTGAATATATGAAAATATATTAATTCAAACCATGATTTCATTAATATATGAATTGTATTTTAAGAAACGTCTTGTCTTAAAAAATCTTAAACCTAATTAGTTGTTCCTAGGCAATAACAAAAAAAAAAAGACAGACCTTTTCAAAATATCAAATGCCCCGTTTATAAATATCAAAATAATGCAAAATAATGTTTATAAATCTCAATCTTTATGTCAACTTGTTTTCTTTCATTGATGACAAATGAAATGATGATACAATATTAATATCATCCCTTTAAAAACTATCCCTTTAGAATGTCTTGGCCATATTAAGCATATCAAATGTACAAGTGTGCTTTCCCCCAAAAAATACCATATAAAGTCATGTGCTGTAACTGTGAAATAATGACACCTCATGGCTTGTGATGTTCCTTTGGGAGTGTCTGCTCAATGAATAAATGCAAATAAATGTCATGGTAGTATTTAATGCTTAAAAGAGACCTATTTTTCTTTCATTTCTGACTGTAATGTGTATTGTAATATTTTAAGCGAGAGCAATAGAGCAAAGGCTTCATGGGCTATGTTGAAATAATGAAAGAGTTGCTGAAGCTCAGGGTCTTTGCTGAATGATGGAACAACAGAAAAAGCAGACAATGAAGGAGCACACATCTCACTATTTCCAGCAAGTCATTGCTGGCCATTAATCTGTGGTTCGAGCACAACTTGTGTTACATAGCAGCAGTGCCAGGGCTAATGAACTGGATGTGTCTCTTGAAATGAAATGTCTCATCTGTCAAGCATACTTGTCTTGATTGTACAACCTTAATTCAAGAGCCAGAGACTGGCAGCCTAACTACCTCTACTGTGTGTAAGGAAATATGACCCTGTTACAAGTCAATGAACCAAATGACACTCTAATTTGTGTGTGCATTCAAGGGCATATAAGAGCCCTAATAATGAACTTTGATACTTATTCACAACTAAGAGAGAGTACATCACATTTGAAAGCCAACATGAAATTATATTTGACCCATTTCTTAATTAAATAGAAATTAATTGCATAAATAGTATGTTCACAAATACTGTTCAATTGATACATTTCTTTAGTAGTGATAACGTTTTAATATTCTCGTGAACTATTACCACTCCTTTACCACTGGTTTAAAATCAGACTGGTCTCATCATATATACAGTACATAGATATTCATACATTTACAGGTACAAAAATATTTTTTTGTATGTTTGGATAGATAATGAAATGTACAAAACTGTACATAATATTTGACAATATGTTTAGTTACAATATACCAATACATTGATATTTCTGAGCCGCTAATACCTCTCCTGTTTTTAAACCAAAGCTTCTTTCCTCAGAAGTCACAAAGGATTTGTACATTTGTACAAGTTGTTCATATGTAAATTATTCATATTTTACTGTAGATGCTGTTAAAACATTGTATGTTTTTGTGTCTAAGTCAATGTACATGTGAGCTACTCACGTGTACATGAATACTCTGCGAAGTCCACTACACAGAGACTATCAGGCGATTAAAACATCCCACTTTTCATGATCTAGTCAATCCCTGGCAGTAAGATGTGAATGTATTTCACATTGACTTTGATTCAGGTTGAAATGGTTTCTTTCGTGTTTCTGTGTATTAGTTTCATAAAAAAATAAAAGCTTGCATTCAGATGCATGCCTCTTCTCTTTCTGTCTCCTCATCCTCCATATGACAGATGCCTATCACAGCCCTGAAGTTAGTACTTCACTTTGTGTTGCTCAGGAGCTGATGACCCTCCTGCATCCCCAGCTCTTCCTCTCATCCACAGTTGGGACTGGCCTTCAGATATTTCCTCTTCAAATTCGGGCCATCATTTATCTTGATTTATTTACTTATATTTAATAATGTCCATGATATCTTGTAATATATGTTTAGGGGCTAAGCAGACACCTATTTTATTTGTAGTCTTCTTCTTCTGCTCTTTAGTCTATGGCAACCCACAGATTCCGACAGTTGTGAAATGTGGCACACAGATCTAAAAACAGTCTGAACATTAACCACAGCAAATTTGGGATTTCTATGTCAAACCCTCTAGCGCCACCAACTTCCCAAATTTGTGCTCATGTTTGTGCTAAAAAATTTTGAACGATAAAGGCTGAAAATGACAACAAATTTGACGAACAGCACACTGCAATGGCCATGAGGCTATTTCTCTGCAACGCTTTAGAGTATTAAGATGAAACTTAGCACTTGTCATCACAAACATAACTTAAGAGTACTTAAACAGTTTCAGCACAGGTCAGTAGATATGTGTCACGTGTACATTCTGTTATGTTCTGGTTTGGTTTAGTGTTCTGTTCATGTTGTGCCTGCCTGAGTTCCCTTTGCTTGTTAGTTTCCTTGGTTCCTAATTACTTCACACCTGTTCTGTTTCAGTTAATCATTACCTGTCTATTTAAGGCCTGTGTTTCCTCCCATTCATGGTCCAGTATTGTAGTTGAGTTTGATTTCGATTCACCTTGTACTCCTTCGGTGTTAAATAAATAGTTATTTTGGATATTCTCTATGTCTTTCCTGAGCAGTGTGTTACAGAATACTGGACCTAAACAGAAGTTTGCAGCATTTTTTTTTCTTTTTGTTCCCCTTTACAATGGATATACCTGCTGTTAGACTACTTCCTCGATGGCCACACAAGGGAATTTTTAGACCTGGCATACAGTATGTACGTTTTATTACATCAGAGTAAATCACTCTACAGGGAAGGTCCTTGACAGAGCTTTTTGTGGATTTGTGGCCACGTATGGAGACCCATACTCAGAATTTGTGCACACACACAGTAGTGAACACACACCCAGAGCAGTGGGCAGCCATATTGCTGCGGCGCCCGGGGAGCAGTTGGGGGTTCGTTGCCTTGCTCAAGGTTCTCACCTCAGTTGTGGTATTAAGGGTGGAAGAGAGTGCTGGTTATTCACTCCCCCCACTGACAATTCCTGCTGGCCCTGAGACTCGAACCCACAACCTCTAGGTTACAAGTCCGACTCTCTAACCATTAGGCCACGACTGCCCTAAAGGTTAGAGACTGGAGTGGGTGATGGTGAATAATTGATTGCCCCTCACTGTCTGCCCTGCGGAGAACATCACCAGCCCCACTCCCGATCCAGAGCCCAGCCAGCCATCACCCCACTGTACGTAGCAATTGTCGGAGCCCATCACAGACAGAGAGCCAAAGCATGCCACAATGCTTGGGCCAGATCAAAGTACTGAGCCAACCATCGCCCCCGAGCCTTACAAGAAGTCTGACCAGTTGAGTGAGTCGGCAGCCTCTGAATCCTGGACTTAACATTGGTCATCCGAGCCATCTGCTCCACCTCCCTTGTCTCCACTGTGGCCCGTCATCCCACTGGCTCCGGCTTAGTCCGTCGTCAACCTGCCTCCGTCACAGGATTCAACTCCTTCAGTTTTGCCTTGTCCCTCCATCCCTCTGGCTCAGTCACATGTACATTCTGTTATGTTCTGGTTTGGTTTGGTTTAGTGTTCTGTTCCTGTCGTGCCTGCTTTTGCTTGTTAGTTTACTTGTTTCACACCTGTTCTGTTTCAGTTAATCATTATTTGTCTATTTAAGCCCTGTGTTTCCTCTCATTCCTGGTCCAGTATTGCAGCTATGCAGTTGCATGTGATTTCGATTCCTGTCTCCTTGTACTAGAGGTCTTCACATGTCCACTTAGATCCGAAAACCAGTGGTCCGACCAGAGCGGGTTCAGGTCCAAAACACCGGGGGAGCTGGTTCTCTTCTGGCTAAACATTTTCAATAAAGGCTATGCTCCACTTCATTTTTTATGCCCTTCCCTCACTATCTTCCCTCTGTCTAACTGATTCTGCTGTACATCACTGATTATGTTCCACGAGTGCCCACTACTGGCGGAACCCTCACGATGGCCTGATTACAAATTTGTTTGATGCAGCATTACATATGAACATAGGTATGCCTGGGCTGTTTTAAATATATATATAAAAAAACAATAATATATCATAGAGTTGATTGTGGTGGTGGTAATTTGAACACAATCTGTGATGTCGTCACAGTCATGTTGCATTGTGGTATATGGAGCTGCCTGAAGTGTACATATGAAGTAGACTCGCTCCCTCTGTCAAAATCAAGGGGTTAAGGGTCTGTCCATATAAACTTCCCTCATCCACCTCACAAAGTAGAATGCACTTCAAAATGATAGCAGTGATTCCCTAGAGGGGAAGTGCTAAGGGAAGTTTTCGAGTATGTGTCTAAAAGTGAAGTGGAACGCAGCCTATGCCAGTTTGAACATTAACAACAAGTGTCTTTTATGCTTGTCTCTGATGTACTGATGATAATATAGGGATGTAGATTATGTTACGACACTAAGTATGTGTCTTCGGCACAATGCTTTAAAGGGACTCAAAAAGTTTCAGGACAACCTATCTTGTGGTCAAAAATTATGAACATTCAAATACTACTAATAGCTTGCCATTAATTTTGTAAAATCATAAGGATCAATCATACCTGAGAACAAAGATACCAGTTATGCCATGGTCAAACCTGCAGTCCACCATTTCGAATTTCTTTGAAAACATACTGCACCTTGACCAATTTTGTGATAACCAAACCGTTAGCATTAATGCATTTGATGACGTGATGCCAAACTGAACCTGAGGCTGTCCCTGCAAACATGTCCCTGCTGGGCCCATGCTGGCTTTTTGTGGGCACAGTGGGCTAGGGCCACACCAAACCTAAACAGGCCCAGTGCGGGCTTGCCCAGGCTAGGCCCACAGCTTTGGGTTCACCGCAGGCTCTCTGTGAGCAGGCCACACTATGGGACTGCCCA
>NW_015625597.1:0-575 GCF_001515625.1 Sinocyclocheilus rhinocerous | reverse complement strand
TATATATATATATAGAGAGAGAGAGAGTGAGAGATATTAATCATGAATTATCCAAAAAGCAGCATCGTTCAAAGCTTATTTATTCCTATAGGAATATACAATGTGTTGTTTGCATGGATCAAAAAATTGCTACAATAAATCGTGAAGTACTAAATTAACCTTGGTATGCACTATATTGTCACTCCTTCTTCATTATTTGATAATTAAAATTATTGTTTTTCAGGACTTTCCAAAAAGTTGTGCTCCATGTCAAGATACAAGGACAATCGAGAGCTGCAGCCATGGATACGAAGTATTTGCAACCATTTATGGTATTGCTCTGCAACTTGTGGAGGTGACCCTGACGTAAGTTCTTTAATGTTTTAATATTAACTTTAATTTCTTAATATATACACACACACTTGTGTTATCTTTTTTGGGGGCGTTACGTAGACATAATAGCCTTTATACTGTACTAATGTTATAAATGAGTCCCTGAACCACAACAGGACAGTCTGCATTTTTTGTAAAAAAATAAAAAAATAAAAATATATTACTATGGTTTGTTAGACTTTGTTCTTTATAGGGAGCTAAAT
>NW_015625596.1:0-857 GCF_001515625.1 Sinocyclocheilus rhinocerous | reverse complement strand
GATGCGCGTTAAATATCACATGCGATTTATCGTGCAGCCCTAGTGGGCAGTAGAGGCAGATATTATCAATATATTTTCCTCCTCTCCTGAACACCTTGTGACTTTTGGCAAGACATATGCAACGCAAGACAGGCCTGGGAGTCTCTGCACTGGGATCTGTCTGTCCAGACGCTGCTCAGCAGTGCAGTAGAGGCAGATATTATCAATATATTTTCCTCCTCTCCTGAACACCTTGTGACTTTTGGCAAGACATATGCAAAGCAAGACAGGCCTGGGAGTCTCTGCACAGCATGGGATCTGTCCAGACGCTGCTCAGCAGTGCTGCTGGAGGATGTGTTCTCTCTTCTCTGAAGAAAAAGGTGATTCAAGGGCTCTTTCTGTCACTTGCTTCAGAGAATACGCTAAGTAGTGCTCTCTAACACTATCACTCTCTATTCTATTTCTATTCTATCTATTTTCATTCTTTTTATTTATTATTAAAAAAAATTATACTTGCTACGTGTGCTGTGTATTGTAATGTTGCTCTTTTGTTGGTTTGATTGCTTCTATTGTCCTCATTTGTACGTCGCTTTCGATAAAAGCGTCTGCTGAATGATTAAATGTAAATGTTTTCTCCTCTTAGCAAGCGCTTACATCAGGCTCTAAGGCTGGACTGATGACGTGACTGACACATTTCACTTATATTTATGGACTGTCTTCTGACAGGTCCGGCACAGGGCTTGTGGACAGAGCTGCGGAGTTCTGTGTACTGATCAGAATATTTTATATATGTTGTATGTATTATACAAGATTTATATTATTATTATTTTTTATTTTTCCAAATGTTGTCCCTGGCTATAAATTTTCTTCACTTTCTT
>NW_015625595.1:10598-16940 GCF_001515625.1 Sinocyclocheilus rhinocerous | reverse complement strand
CAAACATGACGGTTCGGTACGTACCTCGGTTTTGATGTCATGGTTACAGCAGGGGAACAAACTAAACATTATTTATTTATTTTATATCAAACAGTGGTTTACGGAACAAATTGCTCTTTCTTTAAATAAATTCAGTTATAATTAAAATTTTCTTAGGGATAAAAATCTACCTCAGCTTATGATCTAAACTATAGTGAGCCCTTTTACATTAGGCATAAGGTTACAGTTAACAACAGAGCCCACTCATTGGCCAGATCCACCTGCGATCCCCACGAGCTCATTCCCTTCCGTGCCTCAGCTGCGGCGGGTCCTGAATCGCGGGAAGCAGATGGCTGCGCCTCTTTCCTCGAAAAGAGAGACAAACGAGAGCGGAGCTTTTCCCTTGGAAATAAAAACGCTCGCAGTGCACGCCGATTGCCCCCTCGGAGGCATCGCGTGCGTGCTCTTCGCCCAAACAAATAACGCATAGATCGTGTGTGTCATCAGATGTTAAACAACGTCAACATGGATGCACACATCCTTAAACGCTTTGCTAGTGCTCGCCATAATGAGATGAATAGAGATCGCTCTTACCACAGAAATGCACTCTTCAAACAAAACGAACGAAGACGAAGAAGTGAATGATGTGTGCTCCCGGCGCCTATTTATACTATAGTCGCACCGGTAGTGATGTCATGGCTGTCGCCGGCCAACGAGTTGGTGTTTTTTCAATGTATGCTTCAGACACGGGTCACGACGAGGCGTTCCCCATAGCGACCCCTAGAGGACACAGTTCGAAGTTCCCATGAAAGGGAACGGCATTTATTGTTTGAATTTCCTGTAACAAATGGCATAATTTGAAAGATGAGACTTTGTTTCTTATCAAAAGTAACAATATATAAAACTGGAAGTTTCCAATGAAGTTCCTCTCCTGCAGTGGTTAAAACAACACTGTATTTGTTTGGTACACACGCGTACCGAACCGAAAATTTTGGGTACGAATACGTGTAGCCTACGGTTACACCCCTAATATATATATTAGATGCCAGCGGAGTTCTGTATTGCTGGGAAGTGCTGGGATAGCTGTGAGAGGGAGGGGAATCCAACATCGGAGTACTCCGGAGGGTCCTGCTGCAGTGGAAGCAAAGGCAGCCCTGTTGCTGAACTTTTTGGAATCCATGTTTCTCTTGGTCACGATGTGGTTTTCTTGCACCACTGAACAGTGTCTATCTCTGGTGTGTACTCAGGTGAAGATTAATCTGTTGCATTTGCATCACCTTACTATTAAGGTGACTAATAGGCGCCACCTGGTGGAATCAACATGTAACATGATGAAATATCAGGACACAGATGGGGATGATTTCATGATTCCTAAGCGTGTCTTTTGGGGGGGGATCTTCCTTCTTTCCAATTACAGTTTTTATTTACAATCGCTGGGAAACATCTCTCAAAATAGGTAACTCTTTCAAAACTACATCTACATCTAATTGTTTAGAAAGTATTTTATTTTTTAGATTTGCAATGTATTTCAATATGTTATTACTGTAGAAATGTAGCGAATTGTTGTCTTATTCAGAAAAATGGATTCTAGCCATCATATAAAAATTTTTTTTCTTTCTGTCAGCAGTCCATGCTACACTGATAAAAATGATTCTGTGGTGAAGTAAATACTACAGAAAAACAAATTTAATTTCTACATGAAAAAGTTAGTTCAGGCAATTAAAAAAAAAAGTAAATTCTTTATTAATTAAGTAAAACCTACTCAACTTTTCTGATACTGGTGTTCCCATCGTGCACTGGGGCATGAATAATTAATAAGGTTGATTTTTTGCTGTTTTCCGGCTGATTTACACTGTTTTGTCATTGCTTTTGCTGTTAGGTTTAGTAACTTGCGGAGTTCATATTCAACTCAAAATGACACATTCTCAAAAATGAACCACAGAATGTTACCAACATTGTGTATTGTTTACCACAGGGGTGTCCAAACTCGGTCCTGGAGGGCCGGTGTCCTGCAGAGTTTAGCTTCAACTTGCCTCAACACACCTGCCTTTAAATTTCTAGTATGCCTAGTAAGAGCTTGATTAGCTGGTTCAGGTGTGTTTAATTGGGGTTGGAACTAAACTCTTCAGGACACCGGCCCTCCAGGACCGAGTTTGGACACCCCTGGTTTACCAAGTACTGCAGTTTCTGTTTTCGGATGAGTGTCGCATTACTAATTCTATAAATGTGGTGTTTATATGATATTTACTGTAATATTTACTTAGATGTTTCTGAGTAAAACATGCACATTAAAAGCATGGTTTAATTAGGTGAGCTTTGTAAGCTTTGACTAGAAAAAATTACTAAACTTTTCAGTTAAAGTTGCTTATTTTCTTTGTTAAACTTACTTAGGTAAGTAGATTTTACTTAATTCGATATGTGAAATTAAATATAATTATGTAATATTTACTTAATTTCTTTATGAATGTTAAGTTCAATAGTAAGTAGAGTGTACAGAGTAGTAGCAGTAAAATTTACTTAAAATGTGTTGAAATTGTTACGAAAATGTTATCAGGTAAATCCTACAAGTAATTTTTTTCAGTGTATACTCACAACTTTACATGTGCTTTAAATAAAAGTACTTTCATTAATTGAGAAACACCTTTATCATTGATAAAAAAAAAATTGTGTTTGCGCTTTCTGATTTGAGTATATGACTAACACTTTAATTTCTGTTTAAGTTGGTTGATCACTGAAAAAAATGAGCACAGCTGCACACAAGATATTTAATATAAGCAAAAAGTCTAAACAAAACATTTTAGAAGTAAAGAGAACAGAAAACTGCATGGTAGCTTTCATTGGTTTAAACATAGAATAATCAGCCTTAAAGCATAAGAATAATGATAAATTGAGCAAGTAACATTTAAAATAAAGAAAAACAAATCTGTTTGTAATCTTCATCCAGCCATGTCAGCTCCAACTTTTATCTTCATTTCGTCATCTGGATGATAATAATCAATACAATAACAACAAGGCCAATCCCAAGGCCGATATGATTCAGCATGAGCGCTGTTTTGGAGTTCCTCTCTGCTAATTCTCGCTGTCCTCTGTAGTTGGCATCTCGAGTCTGTGAAAACAATTGTGAAACATAACGTCAACTGCTTCTGTTCTCATTTCTTTGAGCCAGTGGCGGATGGGCATGTTCAACATTTATTGTTCCATTTACATTTGATGGAAGAGGTACACTGAAAGCAAATCTGGTGTAGAAACTTTATTTTATTTATAGTAAATTTAGCAAGATAAAAGTAAGAATTGTGAGAAATAAACTTACATCTGCCAGAAAAAGTTCAGAATTTTGAGATAAAAAGTTGCACTTACCTTTATTATTATTATTATTATTATTATTATCTCGTGGCAGAAACAGGCTTCCATAAGTAACACATTGAAGTAAACGTGAAATTTTGAAGCAGAAAGACTGAAACTGTATTTACTTGTAAAACATACTACGTGCATTATTCAATTACCGTATTGTCCCGAATATAAGACGATGTTTTTTTCTTGGAAATACATCTAAAAAACGCGGTCGTCTTATATTCGGGCCAATACGGTAATAAGCCATTTAGTTGTTTGCAACAAATTGCACATTAATTTAACTTTGTGAAGTTACCACTGGTTTCCTATCTTTCTCTTGAATGTAAACAGGTTTTTGGATAAATTTGCTAACGTAGCTTTGTTTTATTATGCACATTGATAACCAAGTTAACATGATAAATAGCTAACCAAGTTGACCAACCAATGAGCTTAGCTAATCCAGTCACAAAATCACAGTTAGTGAACTACATCTATGTTAAAAAGGATTGGGTTGTAAGTATATTTTTTCACGTGTTAACATATTGGCAGACTTAACTCTCCAGACTCCTAAATATTTGCTCTAAGATATTTCAGAAAGCTTTTTATTGATAAAAACCAGCTCCTAAATCTGTGAAAAGTTAGGGGTAGTCAAGAGGATGTATATTTACATATATAAATAACATATTGTATGTTGTATGTATTTTAACACAGCCTAAATTTAAGAATCATCAGCCAGCTGAATAACTAATAAAATTATACGTTTTTTTTTTTTTATTAAAACTGTTAAAACTGTTGCTGTTGAGGGGGTTTTCAGTGCCACACCTTTTTCTATAGAACTAACAGTCATTTACAGAAAACCGAAAAACAGGAAACACACCAGCCGTATCAGTTATAAGGAAGTTACATGAAAGATTTTGTCGTGTGATAATGCTTACATATTTGTGACCACAAATACAGCTCAAGCTTTAACAATCCTCTCACCTGTTTGGCAGTCAAATGTATCTCCCTTTATGTAGTCATGAAAATTATAAATTGTTTAAGTACATATTCACTAGAAATATTTGAGCAGTGAATCATTCATAACGCGTGGGATCAACATAGGGGATTTTAAAAAATGCAATATAGTTTCAGATTATAGATCAACCACACAGAAACATTTTGATGAGTGAGTAATAGAGTGGGGGATCTATGACGTCACTTTGTAGGCGGATCGGCTGTTAGCATGACACTGGTTCCCTCGACAAAAAGCCTATAGGATTTTTCCATAGGCTTTTGGATTATCGCAAAAAATAAGCTCTGTGTTCAACCATAGTTCATGAAACTTACACGTTTTGTCCATCAAGATAATCTTCACAAAATAATATAACTTTGATTAATTTTGAAGCCTAAATAAAAGCGTAAGAACTTAAAAGCTAAGCTAAAAGCTAGGCTATAGACGAACTACAGCACCGTGGTCGCTCGCCTTCGACATAATCACCACCACGCTTCTGACAACTTTTTCAAATGTATTTTTAACGTGTTCAGTGAAAAGGATTTACTCTGTATATGAATTTTAATCCACGCTACATGAACCTTTTCATATAAACTGGAATAAATTACAAAACTAGACCCAAACTAAAATGAGACATTAATAATAAATAGTATAGTGAATAAATGAAATAATCATAACTAAAGGACATATGAAAGCACGTATTTCTGTACATTTCGAAATAAGGTGCATTAAAAGTCAATAAAGCCTTGATTAATATGAATATTTTAATTAAAAACGTGTCTTCACGTCTTATTCAAAATGTGGTGTTTACATGGAATAATCATAATATGAGTTTACCTTATTGACTTGATCTGTGTCGCGTCATAGCTGTGTGGGCGGAGTCGGCGTGTGGGAAAACAGTCCTTTCCCCCTGGTGTTGACTCAGAATGGCCTACATAAAATTATTTCTGCCGCTCGGCAGAGCAACATACGCATAAAAACTGAGCCGTATTGGGTCGGACTGTCCGTACGGTATCTGTGACTGGACAAATGACCCAACGGAATGGCCAGAGGTGTCGTTTCCCGACATTTTTTTGTTAACGTACCTAATTGAGCAAGAGACAGCTTAGGCTACTACACTACTAAAAGCCTATAGTAAAACAGGCAAAACAGGTAACATTAAGGTCCACTGAAGTGCCTTGAAATGCGCAGCGTTATTCTATGTGGTGTGTGCTGCGGCTGCCGAATCATTTTCACAAATACATGCCTTAAAATAAAGATAACATTAAAATATGTATATAAAATACCAAAAAACATGGTTATTGGTTACTATAGTTAAACCATGGTAAAAACAACATGTTTTGCTACACTAACCATAATAAAAACGCAAAAAACAAAACAAAACATGGTTAGTGTTACAGAGGCGGCTCCCGTACTGCCTCTTCCTCACCACCAGAGGGAACTCTCTCCTGAATATTGACTTTATCCATTCGGACTCTAGTTCCCATCATGCCTCATACCTGGGACTGATTGCACGCACACACCTGCATCTAATTACACTCACACATTTAAGCCGGACACTCACATCAGCTCTCTGCGAAGTCTTGATTTGCCCCGGCTGTCACTTCTGAGCGTTTACCCTGTATCTTGCCTACTCGTTTGACCTTGGACTGTTTATCGTTTACTGATTTATCTCTGCCTGCCCTGACTTGGATTGTTCTTCTGCTGTGATTGTCTGCCGCTTGCCCCGACCACCTGCCTGTCCCTCGTTTTGTCTCAGCCTAGCCTCCGCTATTGTATCTACTGGTGATTGACCCTGTCTTGTCTGTTTACTCAATAAAAGCTGCAAATGGATCTGGACTCTGCTGATGCTTCGCAACAGTTAGCCTATATTTTACTATAGTAACACTATTGCTAATTTTCGTAAGGGATTGTGTATAATAATATGAAATAAATGTTTTAATAGATTATGACAGCACAAAATAGCAGGGAGTGAGATTTATTTGATTGCGATGCGAAGGAGGGTTACTGTAAGGGACGGGACTAATGACAGATCATTGCAG
>NW_015625595.1:0-7104 GCF_001515625.1 Sinocyclocheilus rhinocerous | reverse complement strand
CGCTCGCAGGGGGAGGGCTCTGTTACAGAGGAGGCTCCCGTACCGCCTCCTCCTCACCACCAGAGGGAACTCTCTCCTGAATATTGACTTTATCCATTCGGACTCTAGTTCCCATCATGCCTCATACCTGGGACTGATTGCACGCACACACCTGCATCTAATTACACTAACACATTTAAGCCGGACACTCACATCAGCTCTCTGCGAAGTCTTGATTTGTCCCGGCTGTCACTACTGAGCGTTTACCCTGTATCTTGCCTACTCGTTTGACCTTGGACTGTTTATCGTTTACTGATTTATCTCTGCCTTGGATTGTTTGGATTGTTCTTCTGCTGTGATTGTCTGCCGCTTGCCCCGACCACCTGCCTGTCCCTCGAGCCTAGCCTGCCTAGCCTCCGCTATTGTATCTACTGGTGATTGACCCTGTCTTGTCTGTTTACTCAATAAAAGCTGCAAATGGATCCAGACTCTGCTGATGCTTCACAACAGAAGACTTCGCCACACAGCGATCCAGCAGCACTCATGCAATTATCCACTGAGCTATCTGCGCAGGCCACACAGCTCGCCATGCATCACCACCAACTAAACCGGCTTACCTCACCTGGGTTGCGGTGCAGGGGGACGGGACTAACGACAGATCATTGCAGTTTATCAGTCATATACATCGTCAGATCAGGTTGTTTAACTTATTAGAGGTACAGAACGCCACACAGGAACTTTTCGGCATTGCACCAAGCAAAAATCAATCGGAATCATCACAAAAAGTAAAGATCAAGCGCCTAACAAGGTCTCCGCGCGTTAATTCGAATGGTTTGTTTTCCCCCTCGGCATAAATGGTTATGACGTTTTTGTGGGCGTTCCCAGCAATGCCGAACAAGTCAATGGTACAAACCCAGAGTCTCTGCATCAGTAAACGATAAAACGACCATCTTCCATCCGAAGACTTGTGTTGCATTTCGGGGCAAAACAAAAAAAACATTGTCGAACAACAATATAACATGCGGGAAACTATTAATTGGTTATTCTACAATTAATTGTATTACAAATTACACTACGACTGGAAAATACTGTAAATTGATAAACTGTAATTAATTGTATTACAAATTATACTACGACTGGAAAATACTGTAAATTGCTAAACTGTTCGGCGTGATGACGTTGAATGTCTCGGACAGCGCCTGTAGTCCCATTTAGCAACTTGTTAGCAACCGTCTTTTTTAAGAAACATAACAGTTAAAAAAAATCACGAGTGGAGTGTAACTGGTGTGTTTTATGTCGTAGAATAAAAAGTGAAAGTATCTTGAGCCTGTGTGAACCACGGACCTTATTTTAGGGATTTAACCAAAATCCCATTTAAAAAACCCATTGACTCTTGGACGATGGAACCGGAAGTGCTAAAATGCTAACTCGCTTCCGGGTTTTTGCCTACAAACTGACATCATAGTTCCACCACTCTATATACCTATATGTAGTCAAAAGTTTTTGAACAGTAAGATTTTTTATGTTTTTAAATAATTCTCTTCTGCTCACCAAGCCTGCATTTATTTGATCCAAAATACAGCAAAAGCAGTAATATTGTGAAATATTTGTACTTTCAGGGTTCTTTGATGAATAGAAAGATCCAAAGATCAGCATTTATCTGAAATAAAAGCTTTTGTAACATTATATATAACATTCAAAAGCTTGGAGTCAGTATAATTTTTTATATATTAGTATAAAATTGTATATATTATATTTTATAAATGTTATGTATTATAAAAAGTTTATATATTATTAGTATATTTTTTCACGTGTTAACATATTGCCAGACTTAACTCTCCAGACTCCTAAGTATTTGCTCTAAGATATTTCAGAAAGCTTTTTATTGATAAAAACCAGCTCCTAAATCTGTGAAAAGTTAGGGGTAGTCAAGAGGATGTATATTTACATATATAAATAACATATTGTATGTTGTATGTATTTTAACACAGCCTAAATTTAAGAATCATCAGCCAGCTGAATAACTAATAAAATGATTAGTTTTTTTAATTAAAACTGTTAAAACTGTTGCTGTTGAGGGGGTTTTCAGTGCCATACCTTTTTCTATAGAACTAACAGTAAAACCGAAAAAACCGAAAAACAGGAAACACACCAGCCGTATCAGTTATAAGGAAGTTACATGAAAGATTTTGTCGTGTAATAATGCTTACATATTTGTGACCACAAATAAATTTATTGTGATTTCAAAGCTAAATTTTTAGCATCATTACTCCAGTCACACGATCCTTTGCTGCTCAAAAAAACATTATTATTATTATTATTATTATTATTATCATTAAATTTATTTAAAACAGTTGAGTAAATTTTTTTCAGGATTATTTGATGAATAGAAAGATCCAAAGATCAGCATTTATCTGAAATAAAAGATTTTGTAACATTATATCGAGGGGTGAGAACCAGAAGGGCATAAGTGACATTTTGACCTATTGGTTACTGTTGATAAAGCGCTAATTGTCGGAGATTTTAACATTCACGTTGATAATACAAATGATGCATTAGGACTTGCGTTTACTGACCTAATAAACTCTTTTGGAGTCAAGCAAAACGTCACCGGGCCCACTCATCGTTTTAATCATACGCTTAATCATTTTCAATGTTTTTAAATTCCTTGTTTTATTGTTGTGATTTTTTTTTTTTCTTTTCTTTTATGTAAAGCACTTTGAATTACCATTGGGTATGAAATGTGCTATACAAATAAACTTGCCTTGCCTTGCCTTGCCTTGCCTATCTTATTTTGTGACAAAGAGCTGGATGATGAGGGAGAAAATGAAATATCCAGAATTCATTGTCAGTGAGGTGTAGATAGCCAGCGGGTAGTAACCAACAACTTACATTCTGATGGTATGTCCCCTAGTGAAAAATAAATATACTAAAATGTATTTGAAATACATTTATTTAATGCTAAGTATACTACAAATACATTTACATATTTATGTACTTAATAAAAATGCCCTGCAATTGTACTTTTAGTATACTAATCTGGTATACTTAAAGTCTGCTGAATTGGAACAATTAAAAATGTTGTGCTTAATGCACTTTAATTGTGCTGAAGTCCAAATAAAAATATACTGAAGTACAAGTGGAATTATTGCAAGTACACTTCAGGTACACTTTAAATATCTTGCATTTAAAGACCATCATAAATAGTGAAATGAAAACACATTTTAGGCTTAATATTGAGAAATGTGCATAGTGCACGTAGTCCAAATAAAGTTTAATTATAATTTTTATATCAGTAAGTCTTGAGCAATATTAATAGAATTGAACTATACTTAGTATGAAATAAATATATTTTAAATATAGAACTTTTTTTATTTATTATTATTATTATTTACTATGGGTGTTATCATATAGGCACTCAGTTGCTGCCTAGCCACAAGAGAGAGAATGCAGAGAAGAGACAAACAGACATAGACAAAGGATATGACTGGGGAAATGCAGTGAGTAAAATGTTACACAGATGTCCACCTGGGATCACTGCTGTAAAAAAGAAATGCACAAATGGCAGTAAAAGTGAAGTGAAAAAGTGATGTGACATGTGGCCAAGTATGGTTACCCATACTCGGAACTTGGGTTACGAGTCCTACTCTCTAACCATTAGGCCACAACTTCCCCATTATACCACAGTCTTATGTGGACACCAAGCTTTACAAGTCAGCCAATCAGAGTAGGCTACTATTTCATGTACAATACACAATTCCATCTAAAACTTTCTTTATGACACACATTCATACAAATCTATTAACATTTTATTTATTGTCTATTTACTGACAATTAAAGTGCATTAAGTACAAAATTAGTTGTTTCAATTTAGCAAACTTTAAGTATAGCAGTTTAGTGATATGTAAATAATATGTAAATGTATTTGTAATATAGCATGAAATAAATGTATTTCAAATACATTTTTGTATATTTATTTTTCACTAGGGAAGGCATCTGTAAAGGCTTTTCAATCAACCATTTGACCAAATTGTTAAGTGCCTGAGATTACTATTTCAGTAAAATGAATCACATTCAATTAACTAATTTGATGCAAGGGCTTTTTGATGCGATATTTTATTTTATCACAATGGATTGTTATTTCTTTTAAACTCATTAATGTAATGTTTTGTTCATATTGTCAGCTGATACGCCCATGTTTTTATACACAAAATTGAATAAAACATTGGTGCCAAAAAGTAAGTAAGTAACTGAAGTAACTAAGCGTAAGTGACTTTTAAATTTTTTTTTTAAAAACGTGGATTTTTTTTCTGAATAAATGTTAAAATAGTGTTCAATAAGTATACTGTTATCCATGTGTGTACACATTTTTATTATAAAAGATTGAAATCAGTACACAAAATCAGATCAAAATATGTTAAATTTTTGTTTTGGCCCTCCTGTAAAGTTGGTGAAATGTCACTTACGCCCTTCTGGTTCTCACCCCTCAATATACTATACCATTCAAAAGCTTGGAGTCAGTATACTTTTTTATATATTAGTATAACATTTTATATATAATTTTTTATAAATTTTATTTATTATACAAATTTTATATAAACATAAAATGTATATAAAATTTATATTTTATATACATTTTTATGGAATATTATATATTAGTATGACATTTTATATATTATTTTTATAAATTTTATTTATTATAAAAAGTTTATATATTATTAGTATATTTTTTCACGTGTTAACATATTGGCAGACTTAACTCTCCAGACTCCTAAATATTTGCTCTAAGATATTTCAGAAAGCTTTTTATTGATAAAAACCAGCTCCCAAATCTGTGAAAAGTTAGGGGTAGTCAAGAGGATGTATATTTACATATATAAATAACATATTGTATGTTGTATGTATTTTAACACAGCCTAAATTTAAGAATCATCAGCCAGCTGAATAACTAATAAAATGATTCGTTTTTTTTAATTTATTAAACAATCCTCTCACCTGTTTGGCAGTCAAATGTATCTCCCTTTATGTAGTCATGAAAATTATAAATTGTTTAAGTACATATTCACTAGAATTATTTGAGCAGTGAATCACTCATAACGTGTGGGATCAACATAGGGGATTTAAAAAAATGCAATATAGTTTCAGATTATATATATACAACCACACAGAAACATTTTGATGAGTGAGTAATATATCTATATGTAGTCAAAAGTTTTTGAACAGTAAGATTTTTAATGTTTTTAAAGAATTCTCTTCTGCTCACCAAGCCTGCATTTATTTGATCCAAAATACAGCAAAAGCAGTAATATTGTGAAATATTTGTACTATTTAAAATAACTGCTTTCTATTTGAATATATTTTAAAATGTAATTTATTCCTGTGATTTCAAAGCTGACTTTTTAGCATCATTACTCTTCAGTCTTCAGTGTCACATGTTCCCTCAGAACATGTTCCTGCTCAAAAAAACATTATTAGTATTATTAAATTTATTTTAAAAATTTAGTACATTTTTTTTCAGGGTTATTTTATGAATAGAAAGGTCCAAAGATCAGCATTTATCTGAAATAAATGCTTTTGTAACATTATATATACCATTCAAAAGCTTGGAGTCAGTATAATGTTTTTTGGGGGGAAAGAAATTATAGAAATTTACACTTTTATTTAGCAAGGATGCTTTAAATTGATCACAAGTGATGATAAAGATATTTATAACGTTACAAAAGATTTCTATTTCAGATAAATGCTGTTCTTCTGAATTTTCTATTCATCAAAGAAACCTGAAAAAAATCTACTCAGCTGTTTTCAACAATAATAATAATAAATGTTTTTTTTTTAGCAGCAAATCAGAATATTAGAATGATTTCTGAAGGATCATGTGACACTGAAGATTGGAGTAATGATGCTGAAAATTCAGCTTTGAAATCACAGGAATAAGTTACATTTTAAAATATATTCAAATAGAAAGCGGTCATTTTAAATAGTAACAATATTTCACAATATTACTTTTGCTGAATTTTGGATCAAATAAATGCAGGCTTGGTGAACAGAAGAGAATTCTTTAAAAAACAATAAAAATCTTTAAAAATCTCTGTTCAAAAACTTTTGACTTGTAGTATTAGTATGTATATATATCACTGGTGTCAAAAGTATTCACATTCATTACTCAGGTAGAAGTATAGATACTAGGGTTTAAAAAGACTTCTGTAGAAGTTGAAGTATCAACCCAAGCTTTTTACTCAAGTAAAAGTGTAAAAGTACTGGCAGCAATGCCCAGAGGTAAACAGCAGCACAGCATGGTAAAGATGGAGTAGCCGAAGTAATCTGGCACTGCATAGGCCAGTGGAGCAGCGGTCACAAAAACCGCAGGCTGCACAGCGACCACGGACTGTCCTGGATATGGCCGGGTGTGACTGAAAGACTGGCTGGGATCCATTCGTCTGATTATTGGACTTTGATTGTAATTTTCTTTCTGCCTTGGGCTCTGCAGCAATGTATGTATTACTGCACTCTGGTTTGGTCTTTTCTGTGCTGAAGTTAGCCAACAAATGGGAGGTGAGTTGTAGGTTGTAGGGGAGGAGTGACAAGAACTTTACCCGTTTCCAATATACTCTGTGACTGCAGACACCAACTTGTGGTTTTACGCTTACTCAGATGAAATACAGGAAATATTGGGTGGGTCAAGAGGTTTATTTCATCACACCCGAGCATATTTTTGGGACCTAGGGGCAGTGAATCTTCCTCTTTTTAATCTTTTTCCTCCTGTCAGCATTCCATTCCATTTGCCCATTACAACATGGGCTATTTAGAAGAAAAAGAGGTCTTGATTAAGTGAGAAACTATTTATTTATTTTTTTTAAGAATGAAATGTTTTTTGGCCAAATCATGTCAAGTCACCTTTATTTGTATAGCGCTTTATACAATACTGGTTGTGTCAAAGCAGCTTTACAGTGTCAAACAGGAAAATAGTTTGTCAGTAATGCAAGAGGATAATAACAAAGAGTCAGCTTAAGTCAGTTCACTGATGATTCAGTGATGCCATCATCCAGTTCAGCTCTCTTCCAATTAAATTAAATTCAATTCAGTTCAATTCAATTCAAGTTTATTTGTATAGCACTTTTCACGATA
>NW_015625594.1:0-739 GCF_001515625.1 Sinocyclocheilus rhinocerous | reverse complement strand
TAATGTGGACTCCAAACTCTAGCGTTAACCTACAGGCTATAAATGTGCTATATTTTTGGCGCTTGTTCAAGTGTTTGTGCAGAATATTAATGTGCATGCATTAAAAAAAAACCGCGCGATCACTTGCATTTATTTTCTGATAATGAAACAACTTAAAATCTATTCAAAACTGACTTTATGTAAATTCATAACAACAACAAAACGTTGTGCTTTTGTAAAATAATGAAAACAGGATGTGTTTCTGCCGTCTCTTTCTCTGTGAGCTGGAGCACGTCTCCAAAAAGAACCAAAACTCAGCATGTGTGTCTCACATAGAGAAATATATCTATAGAAAGGTTGAAATGTCTACTTTTAAACGAACCAATTAAAAACTAAATTAAATACTCCCTGATTATGTATGAAGGTTGCATTTCTCTCTAAAGGCGCGTCCAGTAGGCTACGGAGTCAACACCGTGAATTTCATCTTGCAGCCGACAAGAAAACATTAGTTTATTAATAAATAATTAAAATGTCTCCTTTTTCTATACATTAATAATCATTAGGCTACTTTTGCCTGTGCTCTGTTACACACTTCACCGTCGCCCAGCCCGTCAGTTTTATGGTGCTTTGCGGCAAACTTTATACGTGTGCTTGAGCGTGGAATATATTGAAGCTCATTATGGATTAGTAGGCCTATTGATTTAAAGGGGTCATATGTTTTGTGTATTTGGTGTAACAGAATATGTTGACATGCTTTAAT